>NC_056725.1:72451487-72593987 GCF_019279795.1 Protopterus annectens
CAATATGCATAAACACAACTTTTAAGGCATAGTTTTATTTTCATGTTTGTCGGCTGACATCCCCCTGGGATTCAATAAAGCATTTTTACTGTGTCAAAATAGTGTAGTAGCTCCTGCAAGGAATATGGCCACCGACTGATTCAGTAAACAAGGCTGAGGGTGTGCATGAGCCTGCCAGCACTATTCTGGCACAGACACCATTGAACAATGATAATTACATCATTTGCTGGTGTAAACCATGCAAATGAGGTGAATTAGTGATTCAGTAAACAGGCAGGCATCCGTACCAGAACAGTGTCCATTGCAGAAATGTATTTGGTTACTAACCGTGTACATTTCTGCAAAATCAAAACAGAGGCATGACAGCTCAAAGTAAAGCATGTATTATGATCATTAGGCATGCCAATAGCCAAAAATATGGCCATTGGTATGGAAAACATTTGCAAAATAATAAAAATAAAAGTTTTTTTTGGGCCAATTTGGGCCATTTAAGAGGAGTGCAGCAAACGAGATTGTGCAGAAAATAAAAACAAAATGTGAAAAGACAATTTTAAGTGAAATCTGCATTTTGCCATTATAGTGGGTAGCATGCAGAACCAAAACAATAACAGGTAACACTGGTTGCTAAGGAGAAAAGCTCTGGTGCTCTGGTGTAGTGGTGTAACAAGGGACTAAGGCAGTGGGGTATGCAAATTAGCAAAATTTACTGAATAGCAAAATGGGAGACAATTGTCTGGATACACCTGACCATGTAGGAGCTATAAGGCAGTGGTGTACGCAGGAGAAACAGCTGACATGAAAAGGGGGTGTCATGCTTGGTCTAAGCACATTAGAGCTCCACGGCTTCCACTTGAGCTTAGCTAAGCACAGCTAAGCAATGGGGGTGTGTCTGAGGCTGTATTTACATATTCCATGAAATGAGGAGCGTGTCTGCATCCAGCAGAGGGCCATTTCTGCTTCAAAGTGTTTACTTTAGCTAAACGGGTTTGCGTGCACCGGGTCTTAAACAAAACAAAATACAGAAATAGCAGAACTGTTTACATTTGGGCAGCAGGTTTGCACTGCTCGCCGTGGGGCATAAAAGGGGTGGAAATGGAAAGGGAAAAAAAAAAAGAAAAACTGGGAAATAGCAGAATAAAAGCAATCAAATACAAATAATTTAGCTGGCAGGTGTATTGCATCATAGTCAGCCAATCATAAAGGCAGCATCTGCAGCACAACAGTATAAACTATGCAAAGACCTTTCAGTCTGGTTTTTCCCACAAACTCTGCACCACTGGTGTACACACTCAGGGGAATTTTAACTGACAATATGCTAGAGTCTACTGTCACTTTGATACATCAGTATGTGCTAGAGGCTGAGGGTGGTGAGGAGGATAATGCTGACAACCGCCCCAGACTGAGGAGGAGGAGAAGAGTGTTCAGACCCAGGGTAACCTACCAGGGGCTATTTGATCTGGAGATAGTAGAGTGCTACAGGGTAGACAGGGACATACTTCAGCAACTTGTTGTGCTGTGCCGGCCTTGCCTCAGACCCAGAACCAACAGAGAGGAACCCATCCCAGTGGAAACAAAGGTATGTGTAGCCTTAAGAATAGTAGCTACAGGTACTTTCCAAAGACCTACTGGGGACATGATGGGGGTCTGACAGGCATCTGCATCCAGGGTACTCCACCAGTTCCTGGATGCCATTCTACCACATGCTGGTGAGCATATTTACTTCCCCAGCACTGTGAGGAGAGGACCAGATATATGCGCCTCTTCCACTGTGTAGCTGACTACCCAGAGGTACTGGGTGCCATAGACTGCATACACATCCACATTAAAGCACCACCCGGTGAACAAGGTAGAATCTACGTAAACCACAGGGGCTTTCACTCCATCAACTGTCAGGTTGTGTGCAATGCCCAGGGCATTATCATTAATGTGTGTGCTGGCAGCCCTGTAAGCTATCATGACTCCCACATTTGGCATTCCTCACAGCTGTACCAGGGATTTTCCAGGGAGGATGTCCCATATGGCCATATGGTGGGGGATGCTGGCTATGCACTGGAGCAGTGGATGATGACACCCATCAAAAATGCACACACACTCACTCAAGAATGCCATAATGAGGCACACGCACAAACCAGGATCATTATAGAGCATGTGTTTGAGATGCTCAAGTCACGGTTCTGCTGCCTTGACATATCTGGTGGAGCCCTGCAGTACTCTCCAGTCGCATGTGCACACATGTTCATAGTATGTGCCATGCTACACAATATGATCCTGCGGAAACATCTGCAGCAAGAACAGCATGGGGAGGGTCACACAGCCCTCCACCATTGCCAAGGTCTCCACAGGCACAGAGGGACTTGGAGGAGGAACCTCCTGAGACAGCTCCTATAGGCAGACGAAGGTGTGCTCCGTATGACCTGGCCTTGGTAAAGAGGCATAGCACACACACTGACACTGTAGGAACCCAGGGACTGACATCTCTCTCCGACTCGCACACACAAGTAAAATGGATGCCACACACATCACACTACCTGTACCTTACCATGTAAAGGCAGTGTACTGCGTGCATCTGCCATAGACAGCCCTCAAGTACCATCCTCAAAACTGCCACAGCCACAAGGGAAGTCAGTCTTTTTAACAATAAATGAATGGAGTAGTATGTTCTGATAGCATATCTATGGTATCGATGCATGCATGCAAGGGAATGGGGTGGCTTACTGGAATAGCAGCAGACAACTGACAGCTATGTGGGACACCAGGAAATGTTTGCCTGATACTGGCTTCCCCACACTATGAAGTAGTACCCAAGATGACAAATCCCACTGCAGTTTATGTGGGTGCCAACTAACTTGGAGGCCATAGGTCACAGGCACGGGTGTCAATGTGGGGGTCCCATACACACCCCTCAGCCTCATCCAGTAAGTCAGCCATAGAAAACCATTAAGAAATGTCTGGCAGAGGCCCAGAAATGGTGACAATGATGAAATACCCCCTACAGACTTACACAGTGATATCACAGCAGGTCTTGCAGTTGCAGTAAGGCTCTGAAGGGTAAGATGTCTGAAACTCAAATGGATGCCATTACAATCTGACCTGTGGTCTTTAGTGATATGCCTCTATTCTCCAAGACAGGGCACAATACTATGCTAAATGGGACCAAAATGTAAAGCAAATATCAGCACAGTCTGTGCAAATGTGTACAGTTGACAAGTGTGCCCCCCTCAACACTCATATTCCCATAGAAATGCAGTAACCTGTATGTTTGCAGGGAAATAGCAACAGAACACACATTGCCAGGGCTGTCACAATCAACCTGATAACTGAGCTATGTATATGTGTGGTTAATACTGTAAGGATGTGGCCAGCGCTTACTTCTGGCTGTTGTGTTGTAGTGGCCTAGGTACAGTACTGTGGTTGACAGGGCCATGTTCTAATAACTGCAGTGCCAACTATTCTGTATGTCAGCTACACCTATGGTAGGAGTTGTACACACTGTCCAGACATCAATATCTGTTATTGCAGGAAAGCTGGACAGGTCATGGACAGGGGGCCTCACATATGGACAGTACAGAGCTTGGAATAACCTACGCAGTGCCTACCATACCTCTCAACTGTACAGACCTATTGCAGAATGCCCGTACGTTCGCATCATATATTTGTGGTCTGTATATCCTGAAATAGTGGTTGTCTGGCAATGCATTGGCAAATCACGTAAGACTAAGGTCAGAAAATAATGACAGACTGCAGTGTCAGACTTCACACTCTATAGAAAAATGCATGCTGATGCAAAACCTGTTATTGTATCACCTTTCCAGGTTTGTAAGATCTTCTTCTTCTTTCGGCTTTTCCCTGTTAGGGGCCGCCACAGTGGATCATCTGTCTGCTCATGATTGGCAGTGGAGTTTTATGGTGTCGAGTTGCCAGCCTGGCGCCCAACCTTCCACAGAAGGCACACACATGCACAGACTCACACCTAGGGCCAATTTAGAGTGTCCAATCCACCTACTGCATGTCCTTGGGATGTGGGAGGAAACCGGAGTACCCGGAGGAAACCCACGCAACCACACGGAGGACATGCAGACTCCGCACAGAAGGCACCCCAGCTGAGAATCGGACCGGAGAACCTCTTGTTGTGAGGCGGCAATGCTAACCACTGCACCACTTAGAAATTTTCCCTATATTTAGGCCTGTGTCCCACAATTACTTTGGCTGTGTCCAGATGTCTGGCTCTCAGAAGTTGAGAGGTATGGTGCCTAGTAGGACAGCTGGTACCTGAAGGTCAATGTACTTCAAGTTGATAAAAGGCTGACACCTTTCTGTGTCAGCATTGACAACATGTCACTGGCTAACAGCCATACTCCTGGAATGACACAGGTTGTCACAGAAGGAGCACCAGTATGCCTTGTATATCTGTTCTGCTTGTCCTAACATTGCATTTGCCTTTCAACTATTTGCAAAACAAGAAAGGGTCATGTCAAAACAGCAATGGCAGACAGTGTGGAAGCAGGCGTCATACCCATAAGAGCAAACAAGCAATTACCAAAATGGTGTCCCAACTGTCTATGTTTGGCAGAACATTATTAACACCCTGTCCCCATGTGTGGGCCTGTCCAGATGTCAGTCTGTGATGGTATGACAGCTAGGCCCACATGTAGCCTCATAATAACATATAGCAACACAAGCTATCTAAGGACCACAGCAAATGGAGTGATACAATGATGGACAACCCACTAAATAGGTACATTTAGAGGTGTGAAGTCCACAACCTTGTGTTTGTTGTAACGGCATTTACCCCGCTCACATCAGAATTAAAAATACTTAGCAACCACTGTGGCCAAAGCCTGTGACTGGACTACAGAAGGACAACAAGACACATATAAGGGGAAGGAGAACCACAGCCAGAAGAAATGGAGAATGTGCACACCAGAACAAATTGTGCAGTACCATAGGCACCATGCAGTGTATGGAGTCAGTAAACATCACCTGCAAATACACAACACACACCCATGTATGTGGAGGTCTGCAACAAAACAAAACCCCAAAAAATGGACACCTCAGAAACAAAATCACATGAGAACTCCACAAACCTACAAACCTTACAGACCATGCAGACTCCACACACCAGGATCTTGCAAACAAGGCCTTACCCCAAACCGCAGACACCTACCCTACACAGATAGGCTAACAGCACTGTCCCTCTACCCCATTCCATACAGACTCTGCTGAGCTGACCCCTGTCTGGCATACAAAGCAATCCAGACCCTGCCTTGATGGGACTGTTGCACATCTGGAACTCAAGGCCCACTCTATCAACCTGTAGGCACAGCATCAACCTGGGCTGTGATATCAGTATGGCTTTTCAGTGTGACAGATACATGTACCATGCACTCTCCCATCTGTGGAATTCACCCCCTGTCAACAGCAAGCCAAGCACCTCAATACCCCTAGTGATGTGCTCCCAGTATAAGTCGATGGGAAACACTAAATACAGTCCTGTGATTACACCTGTGTCCCTTGGGGCACAGGTGCTCTGTGCGCTGACATGACATAACATGGGCTACACTCTCATCTGCATGGGTTATAAAGGCTTCAGGGCCATACCCTACTAATGTCATAGCAACCTATCAACCTATACACAACTGTCTGTCAGTGGTTCACCACATTACTCTGTACTGCTGTGCCGCTGACATATCTGGAAACCACAGTGCTATGTGGAAGATACTACACATATAATGGACATTTCTGTAAAGTAGAATGCACTCTGTACCCACACTTATATCTCTCAATCTCTGACAGAAAGTTATCTCGACATGGTCCTAAATAAAACTGGGACAAAGGCCCAATGATAGGCACGTGTTTTAAAGATTGCCCTTACATACTGAGAAAGTTGGTAGGATAACGGGTTTTGCAGTAGCAGGAATTGTCTGAAGGTTATGAAGTCTGAAACACTAATGTCTGTCATTATTTTGTAACATCAGTCTTCAATTATATGCAACTAACTTGCCATAAAAACACTAGTTTATGTAGACTGGACGAAACTTCTAGACAATCTCCTGAACAATCTGCCAACAAATGTACAGTTGAGAGGTATGGCCACACCAGGATATGACTTTTCAAGTAGGAAGGATACCACACAAGCAGAAGATCCCCAGCCAGTATATCACCAAGTTACCGGACTGTTTACACAGCTTCATCAGTCAACTGGCTGTAGCCACACCTCTCAACTGGTCTTTTTGGGCAAGAATGTATATAGTCAGGCTCATACTATTGGTCTGTGCATCATACATCTTGTATTCCTCTGGTAAAGCACTGTGATGATCTGAGGATGTCTGTCACTAGGTAATGACACATTACATTCCAGTGTCAGACTTCAGATATGTCAGAAAATGTCTGCTAAAACAAACCCAGTACCTCTAGCAAAGTACTGTTTAATTTTGAGAGGTATGGCTGTAGCACACAAAACCCCAGACTGGAGTACAACTATCTCTGGAATGGAGTCCCACTCTCACTATAGAAGGTCATACTGGGCATGCTCTTACACTTAGAGAATCACAAGCCATGTTGGAACCCACATTGGACTATATAACTGTATTATGCATATATGTCTTTGCATACAGAGGGCTATGTACACCTTAACTGTCCCTACAAACATCCATCAGACAGGATTACCCTCAGCTAGCTGTAGGTGGCCCATATGTGATATATCTGCATCTGTTGCATGTGATGCACAGACATATATATGGGCAACATATAACAATATGTCAAGCAAACACACACATAGACATTGGGAAGAGAGAGACAGGCAGTGATATATATATATATATATATATGAGAGAGAGAGAGAGAGAGACACAGGGGGACACACAGAGAGTGAGTCATACACAAGGATACCCTGAATGGCATAGAGTGATGTCCTGCTGTGGACAGTGGCATACTGGTCGTAACCAGTCACATGTGCCAGCATGAAAGTGAGCTCCATTGTGTAATAGTACTGAGGTGGGGGTTATAATATCACATCACCTGTCATTGTGTGTGTGTGTGTGTGTGTGTGTGTGTGTGTGTGTGTGTGTGTGTGTGTGTGTGTGTGTGCTTGTGGGCGTCTGTAGGTTTAAGTATTAGGAGGCCGTTCCCACTCAGTACACTTCCCTTTGCCCTGTTTCACAAGATCTGCTACTGTCATTCACATTAGAAGTACCATCGGACACCTGTCAGACTTATAAGCTCCGTAGTGTATGTGATAACTGTGTAACACTGTAGTACAAATAGCGAGACAGGTAGGGGTTCTACTTTCAGTCCTTGCAAATGTAAGTGTGTGTGTTTGTTTGTTTGTTTGTTTGTTTGTTTGTTTGTTTGTTTGTTTGTTTGTAGGTGAAACAGTTTTAGGCCATTCCCACCCAGTACACTTCCCAGTGCCCTACTTTAGCAGTCCTGCTGATGTCATTACCCTCAGAAGTACCTATGCACAGCCTCAGCCCTATAAGTTCCGTGGCACATGCAATAGCTATGTAACAGTATAGTACAAATAACTGGATGGGCAGGGGTTCCATTCTCAGTTCTGGCAAGTGTGTGTGTGTGTGTGTGTGTGTGTGTGTGTGTGTGTGTGTGTGTGTGTGTGTGTGTGTGTGTGTGTGTGTGTGTGTGTGGGTGGGTGTGTGTGTGTGCGTGTGTGTAAGTGTGTATGTCTGTAGGATGAAGTATTTTGAGGGCTTTCCCATCTGCAACACTTCCCAGTGCCCTACTTTAGCAGTCCTGCTGATGTCATTCACCTTAGAAGCACCTTTGGGCACTTGTTTGCCCTATAAGCTCTGTAGTGCATGCAATAACTGCATAACACTATAATTCAAATTGCTAGATAGGTAGGCATTATGTTCCCATTTCTGGCAAATGTATGTGCACAAGTGTGTGTAAGTATGTATGTTTGTAGAATGAAGTATTTTGAGGACTTTCCCACCCACAACACTTCCCAGTGCCCTACTTTAGCAGTCCTGCTTATGTCATTCACCTTAGAAGTACTGTTGTTGGGTACTTGTCAGCCCTATAAGCTCTGTAGCGCATATGATAATTGCGTAACACTATAGTATGAATAACTAGATAGGTAAGGGTTCTAACCTCAGTCCCGGCATACATAAGTGTGGGTGTGTGTGTGTAGAAATAACAGTTTTAGGCCTTTCTGACACACTACACTTCACATTGCCCTACTTTACAAGATCTGCTGATATATTTCATTTTAGACTGGCCTCAGCCCTATAAGCTCTGTGGTGCATGTGATAATTGTGTAACACTATAATACAAATGACTAGATAGGTATGGCTTCTAACCTCATTACTGGCAAATGTGTGTGTGTGTATAAGTGTGTATGTTTGTAGGATAAAGTGTTTTGCAGACCTTCCCATTCACAACATGTCCCAATGCCCTACTTTACAAGGGCTGTTGATGTCATTCACCTTAAAAGTACTGTTGGACAGCCCTCAGGTCTATAAGTTCTATGGTGCATGCAATAATCATGTAACAGTATAGTACATATAACTAGATAGGTAGTTGTTCTAATCTCAGTCCTGACAAATGTAAGTGTGTGTGTGTGTGTGTGTGTGTGTGTGTGTGTGTGTGTGTGTGTGTGTGTGTGTGTGTGTGTGTGTGTGTAAGTGTTTGTAAATGTGTATATTTGTAGGATACAGTATTTTGAGGCCTTTCTCTCCCAGTACACTTTCCCATTGCCATACTTTACAAGGGCTGGTGATGTTATACACCTTAGAAGTACCTTGGAACACTCTTCAAGCCTACAAGCTCTGTCGTGCGGGAGATAACTGCATAACACTATAGTATCAACAACTTGATAGGTAGGGGTTCTAAACTCAATACTAGCAACTGTGATAATGTGTGTGTGTTTGAGAACAGTATTTTGTTTGTGGTGGAGGCCATATGCACTGGGGGTGTGGGTTTTACCATTTTGAGGTGTGTTCCACCCATTACACTTCCCACTGCCCTCTTTACAAGGGCTGCTGATGTCATCCACCATAGAAGTACCTGTATACACTTCTCAGCCCTACAATCCCTGTGGCACATGTAATAACTGTGTAATACTACAGTACAATTATTTAGATAGGCAGGGTTTCTAATCTCAGTTTTGGCAAATGTGTGTGTTTGTAAGTGTGTATATTTGTAGGATACAGTATTTTGAGGCCTTACCCTCCAGTCCACTGCCCATTGCCATACTTTACAAGGGCTGGTGATGTTAATTACCTTAGCAGAACCTTGGGACACTCTTCAATCCTATACGGTCTGTGGCACATGCAATAATTGTATATCACTGTAGTACCAATAACTAAATGGGTAGGGGTTCTAAACTCAATAATGGAAAATGTGATACTCTGTGTATGTGTCTGAAAAGCATATTCCCTGTGGCTGTTGTGTGTGCCGGTATACCATTGTAAGGTCTGGTGACTCCCTTACCATGGCATTACTTTGTAGAGCCAGTTAATGGCATCTGCAGTACATGCAACATGTTAAACTGTACAGCCCATACCAGCCATCTGTACATATGTATATGGAATACCCAGATGTTTGCAACCAATATGTCGTGTGTGACCCCTAACAATGGGCATTTATGAGACACATTGCCAAACTGTCACAGCTATTGTAGTGACAGACATGGTAGCAGCAGACCTTGTACCTGTCTGGAACATAATGCTGATAGACAGACTGTTACTGTATCACTGTATCACATCACCTTGCAACAGTCTACTAACAGACATCAGGTGAATGCCATATGTGAAGCTGGGGCAAACAGCAAACATTGGCCACACCCGTCACATATTGCTGTGACACACATGGGAAATGAATAGTGAAACAGGTCATGCAATTGAATGCATGTTCCAAAGGGTATGTGTTGTTACATGGCAATAGCTGTCATTAACATACAATGTCAGTCTATCATGATTGTACCAGATGTTGGCCAGAAAACCACACATACAGGACCAATTTGAAGGAACCATGTGTCAGAGATCAGGACAATCTACACACATATGCAGAGGTCAGAGGTATGGCCACCATCTGTATCCATACCTCCCAAGCTGTTGGTGCAGGGACTGTTCACAAAGTCATATATAATGGGGTGGCAAAGGACACATAATAGGGACACCTGTCAAATATTGTTCCTACAAACATATAATGGTGATAGCATAACAGGGTTTGCATTAGCATAGATGGTCTGAATGGTATGAAGTGTGCGACTCATGCTGTCTGCCATTATGTTATGACTGCAGCCCGCAATGGTTTGGAAATGATTTGCCAGACAGCCACATGTGTATGAGAAAATGGACTACTGATATGTGGCATGCATCAGGATACTCAGTGTAAACTGTATAGCTGAGAGGTATGTCTGAACCACCCTGCAGGTTGCAGTCCGTGTTTGGCAAGGTGTAACCTGTACTGACAACTGAAACAGTTAAAAGAGGTCCCAGAGCTGTGGGACATGAAACATGTCATACAGGTCTGTACTTATTGCATAGAAAAGTGATTGCACATCAGAAGTACCTTAATGTCATGAGAAATACTGTAAGCGAAGGTAATGTCAAACAAAGAAGGTGTCATACTAGCATACCAGAGGACATCCTGTGTGTTGCACTTGCCGTGGGCATGCTATGTGCTGCCAACTGTCACATTATTACAACCTGTGTCCCACACTCCACAGTTGATACTGTCACACACACACATTGTGTGTTGCCTATGTGTGTGCAATATGTAGATATGAGAAGGACCTGTGACTACTGTGTGCCCCCAAGCTAGGTGAATCTGTAGGGGTTAGGGTAATGGCTAGGCCTGTGAGGGACCTAGTGCCAGTACTACAGTAATGTCCTCTGTATGTATGAGCCTGTGGTATTACAAAACACTGAGGTGACATGTATGAAGGCTAGATATTTGTGACAAGGGGTATGTATGCAAGGTCACACTGTCTACCAATAGTGTCCCTCACACAATGTTGCATGCATACACACCTGGTAAACATGTACATATACAGCTGTACCTTGGCTATGAAACAGTCAATGTGTTTCCACTCTGCCATACTCCACATTGGTAATGTCTGCAGGGCCTCAGCCTGCAGACACACAGACACCTGGAACACAAACAGAATACAGCATGTCAGACTACATTCAGTCAGTGATATGAACACCAATAATGCATCATGGCTAATAAGGTACATACACTTTGATGTGTACCCATAACAAATACAAGCAGATAGCACCTTACACAGCATTACATAGCTACACTGTACTAAATTTACCATGTGCATCAGACCCATATTAGCATGCCCCTGCATCGATGGTATGGATGACAGGGATGTGCCACAGATATCATCATATGCACAGGGTGTGGTGTGGGTTTGCCAGAGGCCTGGGCTGGGCTATATGGTTGACATCATGTGTGTGTGTTTGGAGGGGTGTTCTATATATGGGCTGTGCAGAGGTGATGTGTGTGTCTGGAGGTGACCGCCTGTGATAGAGATATGTGTGTGTGTGTTTGTATGCACACAGTCATGCCATGTGTCAGCCCTACACAGGCATATGTTGGAGAGCTGTGGACTGTAAATGGCAAGGGGTACAGTTCACCGTCTCCGGCCACAGACATGGGAACTGGTCCTGCCAGGGGTATCACTGACACCACCAGAGTCAAGGACAGATGCAGTACTACTCCCCAGTGGTGACTGCTGTCTGCTGGATCTGTGTCCCTGACGGAATTGGCCAGGACCACATGCCCATGGCCTGCTCCGAGCACCCCTGCTTCAGTAGTGCTGGTGGTACTGCCACTACAGGAGTGTGAAGGTGTATGGCCCCATAGACTCTCAGCTGATCTTGGTGCTGACCTACGTCCACGTGGATGACACCCCTCCCCCACCACATGCTCTAGCACAGGCATTCCACGGTCAAGGATTGCCAAGATCTCACCCCACCATCTATTCATGACCTCTTTATTGTGACATGTGGCCTCAACAAGGTCATGTAAGTCATCATGAATGCCAGGAAGAGTTGCATCCAAGACCCTGAGTATTTGGTGTTGTGTTCAGTACATGCCTGTGCCTCCATGACAGCCCGAAACATGCATCTGGTGACACCTGCTGTGGCACTTGCAACAGGGGCTTGATAGGCAACAGTCCTCCTTCGAGCACCCGTGTCCATCTGCCTGTCCTGGACCAGGCCTGCACTCTGGCTATGGCTAGTATCTATACTCACACTTGCCATAGTCACCAAACTAGCCTATTCTATGTCACCACCCGCTAATTGTCCAAGGTTTTCCTGATATTTAAATGAGACCACAAAAAATCATTTCAAAACCTTTCCCGCTTTCAATGTGACCTATAACCTGTGCAATCCAATTGAGAAACAAACAAATCTGTTAGGGGTAAAATATAGAAAATGAAATACATACAATAGGCTGGATGCATAAGTGTGCACACCCTTAAACTAATACTTTGTTGAAGTATTTAATTACAGCATTCAGTCTTCTTGGGAAGGAGTCTATCAGCATGGCACACCTTGACTTGGTAATATTTGCCCACTCTTCCTTGCTAAAGCCCTCCAACTCTGTCAGATTGTGAGGATATCTCTTGTGTACAGCCCTCTTCAGGTCACCCCACAGATTTTATGCTGGATTTAGGTCTGGGCTCTGGCTCGGCCATTCCAAAACATTGATTGTCTTCTGGTGAAGCCATTCTCTTGTTGATTTGGGTATATGCTTTGAGTCATTGTCGTGTTGAAAGGTGAAAGTCCTCTTCGTCATTAGCTTTCTAGATGATGCCTGAAGTTTTTGGGCCAAAAGTGACTGGTATTTGGAACTGTTCATAATTCCCTCCACCTTGACTAAAGCACCAGTTCCAGCTTATGAGCAACAACCCCAAAGCAGGACACTGCCACCACCATGCTTCACTGTGGGGATGGTGTTCTGGTGATGCAAAGTGTTGTTTTTGCGCCAAACATACCTTTTGGAATTGTGGCCAAAAGGTTCAACCTTGGTCTCATTAGACCATAATACATTTTCCCACATGCTTTTGGGGGACATGTATTGTTTTTCAAATTTTAGCCAGGCCTAGATGTTGTCCTGTGTGAGAAAAGGCTTCCATCTTCCAACCCTACCCCATAAACCAGATATATGGAGAGTACGGGAGATTGTTATCAGATATGGTACACAACCAGTACTTGCCAGAGATTCCTGCAACTCCTTCAGTGTTGCTGTAAGTCTCCTGGCAGCCTCCCTGACCAGTTTTTGTCTTGTCTTTTCATCAAATTTGGAGGGACGTCCAGTTCTTTGCAACGTCACTGTTGTCCCATATTTTCTCCACCTTTTGATGACTGTCTTCACTGCGTTCCATGGTATATGCAATGGTGCAGAAAAGTTTTTGTACCCTTCCCCTGGCTGATACCTTTAAACAATGATATCCCTTTGATGCTTTGTAAGCTTTCTATGAACCATGGCTTTTGCTGTAGCAGGCAACTGAGTAAATGTCAGGAAAATCCTACTAGGCAGCTGACTGTTATTTGGTGTTAATCAGTCTCTTTAATAGATGTCAGGGGTGCACCCAAGAAGACTGCATGCTGTAATTAAATCATAAGGTGCTTCAACAAATTATTAGTTTAAGGCTGTGCACACTTATACATCCAGCTTATTGTACATTTTTTTATTTTTCATATTTGTTCCCCTAACATATTAGTTTGTTTTTTCAATTGAATTGTACAGGTTATATGTCACATTAAAGGTGGGAAGGTTTTGAATTGATTTATTGTGGTCTTATTTTTGTATATCACAAAAACCTGTCATTTTAACAGGGGTGTGTACACTTTTTATATCCACTGTATAAGAGTAATATTCAAAATATGTCCCTATTTTTGGGCCTTTGTCCCCCCATTTTGTCAGTCTTTGTCCAGATTTCTTGCACTGCCAGGTTGTGAGGTATGCTACAGATATGTTACATCTCCTGCAAATAGGCCCCTGTGATGACCACTGTGATGCAATGCAGTTAACCCCACCACAAATGAAAATGCACATATCGCAATATGGCTAAGAGTAACAGTTGTGCATGGTAAAATGCATGCCCTTAACATGCCTGGGGAATTGGTGATCCACAAGAGGACAATTCCATACTCACTGGTTCAGGCTGCTGTCACACATCCAGGCCAGAGGGACTGCTGTAGTTGTGTGAGAGAGGTATTGTCAAAAGACTCACATATGGCATTGGTACAAGATGAATGCTGCTTTTCTCCACATGTACAGTACAAGCTCTGATACTACACAATTTGCTGTCCTTCACCTTCTGTGCATTACAAAACCACACCCACAACTGCATTTTGACCTGACATATGCATCTAAATACTCTATGGATGCCAATATGTCTGCTACAGTACTCAATTGATGTCCACTGGAACCTTACCTGCACGCTCCTCACCTGTTGTCTGGGTGCCACCCACCTCCACAGTTTGGGTGTCTTGACGCTGCTGTTGGTGTGTGGTGGCTGCCACAAGGTTGACAAGGTGCTCCTCCACAGGTGTAAGTGGGGCTTGCATAGCAGGACCCCCACCTCTGGCTGTACGGTCCCTGACAATGGCAGCAGCCCTTCACCAGGCATGGCGGATGATGTCAGTCTGCCTGACCTGCTCGTATCTTCGTGCGTGCTGGCCCACATCTTTTACCCTGTGGATGAAGTTGCCCCACAGGGCAGTCTGCTCCTTCTCATGCTGTTGGCCACGGCCAAACGTCACCTCATAGTGCTGGATTATGGTGTCATTGATTGCTGATGTCTCAGCTTCCATGTAGGGCAGCTGTCTGGCAAGTTGCATTTCACCTGGAAGATATAAACATGGAAAAACATCACAGGACCTCATACATTGGTCAGTGTTATTTACAGAACCTGCACATCAATGTTGACTAGCAGTATACCCTGTCAGCTATCAGCACAGTATGAGCTTGCATTGCACTTCTGGTCCTGATGTGTCATGTTCCCCACAATGAGGGCCAGTAAATTGCATAATCCTTCATTCATAATTCACTTTTGTGTAGAGGGATGACAGTGGCCATCTTACATGCATATGGGATGTTGATGGTGCTCAGGCTTTGTTTGACTACAGTGTGTAATGGAGCTGGGAGCACATGCCTGTGTTCATCTAGGATGCACACAGGGATGTGATCAGGTCCCATGGAGACTTAATTTTGTTGCCTTTCAGTAGGCATTATGGATCTGCTTCCTGATGATGAGGGGAGGGGTGCAGGTACTGTGCATATCGACCTATACTGATTGGGGGGCACAGGGGGGTGATGTTTTCACTTAACCTGTCTGCAGTGGGTTGCCTATAGCTATGGCATGTGTGTATGTGGTATGATTGACCACCAGTACAGGGTGGGTTGGGTTGTTGCCTCTGAGATTGAAGACATATGTGAAGACAGCCTTGTGATTGGCCTTGGTGGATGTGTCCAATACATACTCATAGTTAGCCTTACAGTGATTCACCTGTGACCTTATCTGCTTGATCAGACAAAGGTGGACATGCTTCCAAGTTGTTGCCTGCTTCTACTTGGCCCTGTACAGCCAGTATAGCAATGTATTATGTGGTTTGTGTGTCCACCAAAGGGGATTACTCTACCTTGGTGGAGGCTGGTTTTATGAATCAGGTATTGCTGAGTCCATACAGCTATGTAGGTACTCATATAGCTGTTTGTAGTAGGCATGGACACGAGGTCATAACAAAGTTGTTCACTTCTCCAATTTCAACCTGATAATCATGCTTATTCTAGTACCCATTTCTGTGTCAGAGCAATGTAAGAAGCAGTAGCTGCAGACATTTATGTCTGTTGGATGCACTGAAACTAAGATTACACATGTGTACAACATGTACAGCTTATTTAACTGATGTTTTGCATCTTATGTCTGTTGTTTTGAGGCTTCCAGCTACACCTACTCATACATACATGTGCACACGTAATACCTGATATACATTTCTGTTCTGTCAGTATGGCACACTGTATTTACACTCTTGCTGCTCAGTCATACCTCTCAACCTGTTAGAGCAGGACATCTGGACAATAGCACACATAATGGGGGGCAATTTCTGTTCTGTCGGTATGGTACACTGCATTTACACTCTTGCTGCTCAATCATACCTCTCAACCTGTTAGAGCAGGACATCTGGACAATAGCACACATAATGGGGGGCAATGGCACAAAATTAGTGACACTTTATTAATATTGCTGCAACACACTTAAGTCAGTTGATAGCACAGTAGGCTTTGAATTCACAGAAATACACTGGAGGATGTCCGACATTCATATGTATCCTATTATGTTCTGATGTCAGTCTTCACAGATTTGCTAATGATTTGCCAGACATAACATGACTCTATGAGTAGATGACTACAAATATAAGGCATGCATGTGGTCAGTGTCCAGAACACTGCACAGTTGAATGGCATAAGCTCAGTATATCACATGCAGTTCAGCACACACTTCTGCGACAGTAGTTTACTATGCACATATCCTGTATAGGTCTCTTAGATTTGTGAGACACACGTGTATCATAGTTGTATTCACAAGTAACATATGGATATTTACAACACCCCAGTAGCTGGCCTAGCAGTGTCACAGTCAGTATTGTTCAATAGACACTCCAGTAGTAGTCATATGTGAGCCTTCCTTTCCTGGGGTGACTCAGGGGCCTGAGCTGTGATCTATGTCACTGCAGACAGAGCCAGATGCTATGGCCATAAGTGCTGAGCAGCAATATATCAGTACAGCAAGTCTTGCTGAGACATATTTGTTTAACCTCCTATTTCCCATTATTGCATACCCCCTACTGCATTCCATTACATGCTTACTTGTTCAACATACTTTTTTTTCCATGTATTCTTGAATTTTCTTTCTCTCTCTCTCTCTCTCTGTATCTAAACATGTAGAGGAATATACTTATTTTGCATAGGCAGCAGCTTGCCTTTTGTAGGTAATGCTCATGAGCAGGTGATGGCCTGTGCAGCAACTGGTGTCCCCACTTGCTAATTGCATGCAAAACAGCTGTGTTGTTATTCCAATAGTCAATGGCATGACAACACACTTCTATAATTCAGTACTTCTTGTGGGCATTGCCCCTTTTCCTTGCCTGTGAGGGGACATCATGGAGGTGTGTGAATTACAGCATCACAGAGGGTAGGTGGAAATACCTCTCACAACAAGACTTGTGGAGACAGCCCAACAAAATTGGGGAGAAGGTTCCAGACTTAGGGACAGAATGTAAGTATTGCTGTTATACAGTTGGAATAATGCTAGTTTAACAGCGTTTGTCTGGACATGCATTTCCTGTGTGATTTCAAGTCTGACAGTATGTGGATGCAGAATGACCAGAGGTTTGATCGTCATGTTTGGCCTGTTCCTCGGGCAGTTTTTGTACTTGGCAAATCAGTAAGATACTCTGGGGATTGTAGTATGTAAATGCAAACATCCATTTGTGTTTCTGACTTCATATCCCTCAGAAAAGATATGTTACAACAAACCCTGTAACACCAGGAACTTTCCCAATTTATAACAGCAATATTTCAAATATGCCCCTGTTTTGGGGCCTCTGTCCCCCAATTATGTCAGGCTTTGTCCAGATGCCATGTACTAAGAGGTTAGTAGGTATGATATATCATTATTTAGTGCCTTCATTTCAGATATCATCCCACTGATGTAGCAGAATACCAGACATGTTAAGAGGAAGACGCCATATATATGAGGCCAAAGCCTGTAAATTCTGTGGTAATCTGTACAGTTGAGAGGTCTGTGTATGTCTGGCCATTGTTAGACTGTCAGGATTGTGTAGTGGTGTTGTGTATTAAGGTTAGGTGGGCTGTGTAGGGAGGGGGTAGATGTGAGTGTCATGGGTGTTTTTCTATCTGACTGTGCATGCTGCTCCAGTTTCTGGTGGTCTATTGGCTGTATATGTTTGTAGGGGCAGACTGAGACATGTCCCGCACCACCTCAGGATTCCTACTACACTGTGATTTGGAGCAGTATATGTAGGGGTAGTGTGTGAGTGGCAGCAAACAGGAGATTTTTGTTCACACAGTCGTTATACTCTAGTGTTCAGTTGGCTAACCGGTATGTCACTGTGACTGTGGTGAAATTGTTTATGGGTATGCACTCTCCTGTCATACCGATGTCTATTTTTCACTACTGTTACATCCCTGTAGTGCCTGATATATTTGCAAATGCATGTGTAATTCCCCATAGCTGATTTGGGGTAGTGTTGTGTCAGTCTGACTGTAGTTTAGACGGTGCTTGGTGACATTCTTAGCAGCTCAGTGTCATTTCTCTAATGTCATGTTATGTCCTGATATTCATAGGATGTCCAGTTGTCTGGCTCATATCATTGGTCTGGTCCCCATAACTGTATTTCTGAAAAATCACTGGGACGATGCGCAGATTGAAGTCACTAAGGAGAAGCAATTGAGTCTGGGACTTGTAATATTTCAGTCAATATATGTTAGAACAGATGGTGTTACTGCACCAATTTTCTCAGCTTATCTACTCAAATATGTCATATGTGTCATTATTTTCTTGCCTTTGTCCCCCCACTTTGTCAGGTTTGGTCAAGATTCATTGCACGAAGGGGTTCTGAGCCTACCTCTCACATGCCAGGATTGTCACAGATATCCAGGTTTTTGGCTCATAGCTTTGGTCTGTTCCACAAATTATTTGTATTTTTCCGGTAAATCAATGTGATGATCTGCGGATTTATGTCAGTAAATAATGACATACATTTCAGTTTCAGACCTCATATCCTTCAGAAACTGTAGGCTGAAACAAACCCTGTTACTCTAGCAACTTTCTAAGTTTATATGAGCGATATTTAACATATGTCCCTATTTTGGCCCATTGTCCCCCCATTTTGACAGCTTTTTTGCACTAAGAGGTGTGTGTGTGTGTATATATATATATATATATATATATATATATATATATATATATATATATATGGGTCTATATTACAAGATCAAATGTTTAGGTTACTGAACACCTAAACATCGAACTTGTAACATCAAAAGCAAAAAACAGCAAACAGCCAATTTAACGCAGGAAAAAATTTCCTTTGGACATTCGCCAGATTTTGCCATTTTTGTCTACTGTAGAGCAATCTCAGAGTTGGTATATTTAGTTAGGGGGGTGTGGGGGGCATAGGCCCCCAAGTTGTGGAGTATGGGGGCTGAAGCCCCCCCACTTTGTTTAGGTGTAAAGTTATTTTATTATTTTTTCTGGCCAACGGAAGTCTTTTCCTGTGCCATTCACTGTTTTTAGGTTCAATATTACAAGTTTGATGTTCAGGTGTTCTATAACCTAAACATCTGATCTTGTAATATAGACCCTATATAAATATATATATATATATATATATATATATATATATATATATATATATATATAATGTATATATATTTTTCATATATATATATATATATATATATATATATATATATATATATATATATATATATCTCCATACATTTGATATATATATATATATATATATATATATATATATATATATATATATATATATATATACGTGTGTGTGTATATGTATATATACAAAACCTCACTGATTCCACAGAGTTTTTTCTCTACTGCTGAATGACTCTACTGCATGATATGTTTGAAAAAGTATCAGAACTTTCTACAGCTCAAATGGTGTAGAAATACATTGCTCTGACTATAGTGTACAGGATCTTGGGTTCAAGGACTGGCAGGGCTGATTATTTTGTTGCTGGCCAGAACAAGGGCTGATGGAAACAGAGTGAGTAAAGCACTTTTAAGCAGTTGTAAGCAGGTCTGTGTGGTTTTGCATGAAGCTAAGCAATGCTAACAGATGTTTAAGTCCTCTTAGCTTTGCTTAGCAGTGCTTATTCCTGCTTACACTCATGCTAATTTTAATTAAAGAAAAAAAGGATGATAGGAAAGTGGTGAACTGGGGGCAAGCAGGGGTAAAACATTATGAAAAACAGCTAGGGATGTGCAGAATGGGCGTAGGAAAGGACCATATCTCTACATTTCTTCTGCAGCAACAGCTGTGAATAATGTGTGGAATTTGAATTTACAGCCTCACAACCCACAGGGAGAGGTGTTGGCAACATACATGTGTAGAATAATTTGTGGGTAGATTGATTAATTTCACTGTACATGTGGGTGAAATGTAGAGCTATGTAGGTGGTAATGATTTTTTTGTGGGACGGATGCCCTTTTTTTAAGGTGAGAGTGGGATGTTTGGGAAGGTAGGCAGGGTAAAATAGGTTGCATTCACAGACAGACAAGACATATAACACAGCAGACAGGGGTGGGGTGGTATATGACACATGAGGGGGAAACACCTTTAATGGGGTGGGTGGGTTGGGAATCCAAAGCCCATGAGCCCCCAGATGGTTACAGTGGGACTGAGGTTCCCACCCATAAGCAGTCACCACTGGACATTCACGGCCCCAAAGGTGGCTGTGCTGGGGCCTGGACAGGAGAAGCAACCTGCCTCTCAAAGTACACCAGGCGTCCCTCCATCTGGTGCAGCCATCCATCCACCTCCGAGTGGATGACACTGCGGAAAATACCCTGGAACTATTGGTGGATGATGGGCTCCTCTCTAAGCCCATGCCCAGGGGTGGATGGGTCCCGTCCCCTAAGGCTTTTCCACCCAAAAGTGGTGAAGGACCAACAGAGGAGGCAGTTCCAAGTTGGGTCCCAGATGTGCTGGGGTCCGTTGCCACAACCAGATGAGGTGGGACAGGTGGATCCACAGGGATCTGCCTTCCCAAATGTGCTATGGTGTTGAGACTTTACAAAATATATTGGTAAGTCATGAACAAAACATTTCAAAATTCATTATAACAGCATGCATGGGTGTTCTAATTAACCCCATAAAACAGATTTGAATCAGTTGCATAGCAAACAGAACACATGCATAAATGGAACAACAGTATGCATTGTAACAGCATGCCAGTAACATTGACAGCAACAGGCCACCAGCAATGGTATTTGAACAAGGTATGTTAACATGCAACCAATCAAATATACAACTAATAATAGAACACAAGTCCCAACATTAGGTTTTGAGAACATCATACCTGTAGTATATGAATGATAATTATTTATGCAGATGGGGGAGACAAAAAATTCCATTAACAACTGTTTGGGCTTCTATTTTTCACAACAGTACTGCTCAATACTCTACGAGTCTGCCCTCACTTTACATCTACCTATGGCCCATAGCATCTGTAGCACTAACATACCTGCTAAACTGTCAAGCTGGAATGGTATGGGGCAAAGTGTGACAACTCTGTGTACATGCCTAGAGGGGACTCAAATATGTCAAGGTTACATATCTGGCACAGAATGGGTCCCCTGCACTGCTGTTATGTGACTGTGCTACTGGCATACTTCACCTGGTTTCCAATCTGTGTCCAGGATTATTGGCAGCAGTGACCACTAGCCATGATAGCGTGACACTTGAGAGACCTGTATTAGGAAGAGTGCATGTTGTTTATACCTATCCTGCTGTCATTTGCAGGCATGGGGTTGGACAGTGTAACAGTTTTGCATGGTGTATTAGTAGACCCTTCATACAGTTACGACCAACATTTCTTTACCTGTAAAACCTGTGGAGAAAATATTTGTTAACACTACCTGACTGTTTCTACATTTTGGCCTGATTCCTTGTGTGTAAGCATGCACACATCTTACTACCATTCCCTGGATTTGAACTGTGTCTGGGTGCGCAAAATTAACAACTAAGCTATTTCGCATCACACTGAGCTACTGGGGAACTGCTGTTTCTTACTTGACTGGTTTCTTCCTAATATTCTCTTGGTTAGACAGTCTGACCTTATAATCCTGAGATGCATGCATGACAGATAGTGTACTGTGCATTGATCCTTTGACATAATACAATCTGGAAAGCAAAGGTTAACACATGGCAATGCTGCATGGAACACACTGTAGTACATTACACATTACTATTCAGGGTTCAGAGCTTAGTGCAGCATATATTTCATATTTCATTTATATCTTGTTTCATAGCTCCACAATCTACAGTTATTCTTAGCTAGTACTCAGAACAGCCACAGTTAATGCATGCTGTCAAAGCTATATTTGTTGTGGAGAACCTGTATACATTCTATTTCTACAACAACATACCAGAGTAAGCACAACAGTTTTTGGAATACATCTTTATTACAGTGACGTGACACAGAGCTTTAGTACTACATATCCTGTAGATCAATATTAGTCAGACAAACTTTATTTATTCAGTTAACATGGTAACAATAAACCTACTGGCAGCAAACAATGTACTCCTTCTTAGTTATTTGCAATATATACTGCAAGATAGATTTGTACTCACCAGCCTGTCAGTGCAGCCTTAACAGTCTGTCAGGATGGGCTTTGATGTTGCTAGCCCTCTCTGCTGCAGCTGTGGGGAGAAAAACAAGCATTATGCATACCTGTCTATCGCATACTCAGGTTAGACTTTGGTATACACTGCTTGGTACTGATACTTACACACTACTGGAGCATTCCATACCCATGTATCTTGGATCCACTGGGCCAAAAATGCTCCCTTCCTCTGTTTTAGATCAGCATAATGGTGCCATACTTGCTCACCAGTTCGGGGGATGCCAGTAGCACTGGTGAGATCATGTGCGAGATGGTCCCAGGCCTCCGCTATGTATTGTGAGCCCTGGTACTGGCCCTGCAGCAGTCTCTCATCATGGTTTTCTACAAGGAATCCAGCCAGGACTCTGGAATCCTGAATGCCCTAGTGCTGTGCCTGAAAGCACGCTCCTTCACCAACACCCAATATACTACCTGCACAGATCAACTACAACAGGTTCTGGCTATATTCCTGCCTATGCAGTTTAAATAAGACCATATTTCTGCCCTTTGCTGTCATTGGACCATTTTGAAAATACTAAGCTCCGCTAAGCAGTGTGCTAAGCTGAGATGACCAGTGCTTAAAGGGGTAATTGCTGAGCACTGTTTAGCAGTGCACAAATCTGCTTAGCTGAGCTGACTGCTGCTTAGTATTTAAGTCTAATCAATACTTGAACCAGCTAAGCAGAGCTGACCACTGCTAACCATTGCTCACTTTTAATTTTAATAAAATATCAGAATTATTACATCATTTATCATTACTGACATATTATTAAGTATATGATTTACTTTACATGACGTCCTTCTATGTACTTTCATTACATTAGCTTGGGGTGTAAATATACTGTATGGGACAATTGTGTATACATTTTATTTTTATTTATTTTATTTTACATTTGTTTACCGGGATAGTCCGACTAGACACAGTTCCATTTTCAGTGGAGGCCCGTGGAGAAAAGCTCCAAGTATCATTTACAAAACAGGTAAAGCAAAAAAGCGCCAAGTATAATTTCCAAAATAGTTCAAGGAAGAAGTACAGTGCAGGGTCTATGTTACACATAACAGCTTCATTTATACAACAATCTTATGAAAATATCAAGTAAGTATAAAGTCATGACACAAAGGAATAGGTAAAGGCAATATTTTTTGTTCAGACAGTAATTGCAGTTGTCCATGTAAGTAAGATACAGCTAGCATAGGGATTGTTGTTGCTTTAAATAGGTTGAGAATGTTAACTAATACAGTGAAGTTTATAGAGATTTAAAGGTTTATTCCTTTAGAGGATGGTAGTTGCTAGTTTTGACAGAGAAGTTAGCAGATTATTAGTGCGGCTTACCCAGGGGAGTAGCTTGAGCAGAGCCAATTGTTAGTATAGTGGTTTTTATGGTTGTGTTTGAATATTTTAGTTGAGGTAGTAGAAGTTATGTGGCCTGGTAGAGCATTCCAAGTTTGGGCAATTGTACAGGCAAACAGAGATTTACCTGCTTCATTTTTGTGTCTAATAATCTTTATTAGGTTCTGGTTACTAGATCCTAGCTCTCTGGAGCTGGTATATGGCTGAGTTAGATGTTGGAGTGCAGAGGTTAAATCTGGTTTGTAAAAGAGTTTCTGTGCTTTTGAGATTTGATTGAATAGCAGTGCATGTGGCAGTTCAAGCCATTTGAGTTGTTTTAGGGTAAACAGTGATGGGACCTATGTGTGGATTCTGTGGCAAACTTGGCTATCTTGTTATAACATGATTTCATTGTATTTAGTTCTTTTTGGTTCCGGTTGGTTAGTATGGGGGAGGCATAGAGCAGTATAGACAGGAGGTGGGTTCTAGTGATAGTAGCTTTGGTTTGTTCAGTCATGAATTGTTTGTTTCTATAGAAAAGTCCTAGTTTTTTGTTGACTTTCTTGATAGTCTGGGCTATATGGATGTTAAATTTTAGCTGGTTGTCGATTTCAACACCTAGCAGTTTGTGTGTGATGCAGATTTTATTTGGATATCACCTTTGGCTATTAAGTTAAAGTTCTCATTTAAAGAATGCAGTCTGCCAGGTTTAAAGAGGATCAGTTTTGTTTTGTTTGGATTGAGTATAAGTTTGATGCTGGCAAACCAGGTTTCAGCCTGGGAGAAGTTAGTTTGGGTAAGGGAGTGTAGTTTGTTTATTGTGGGGGCGGCACATATAATTGTGGTATCGTCAGCATACTGCACTACTGAGGCATTTGGTAGGGTTGAGGAGATGTTGTTGGTGAAGAGGGAGAACAATAGTGGGCCTAATATGGATCCCTGGGGAACTCCTATAGAGACTGGCAGTAAGGAGGATAGTTTATCTTGCAATAGAACTGCTTGTTGCCTACCTAAGTAGTTGGTGAACCATTGTATAGTAGATGGGCATATGTTTAGTTTTGACATGGTTTGAAGAAGCATGTTGTGATTCACCATGTCAAAAGCCTTAGATAGGTCTAAGAAAATGGAGGATGCAAATAGTCCTTTGTTCCTGTATTGGTTGATTATGTTGGTGTAAGAGAGAAGTGCAGTGGTAGTGCTGTGTGATGGTCTAAATCCATGTTGTGTATTGGAGAGGAGATTATGTTGTAGAAGGAACTGTATTAGCTGAGTGTGAACAACCCTTTCCAGTATTTTGGATAAAGGGGATAGGATTGCAATTGGGCGGTAGTTGGTCAGTTCTAGAGAGGTCCCTCCTTTGTGAAGTGGAATGATGTGTGCGATTTTCCACAAGGTGGGTACTTTGTGTTCAGATAATGATCTATTGATGAGGATAGAGATAGGATAGGATATAGCTTCTGCTGCTATCTGGAGGAAATCAGCAGGCAGCTTGTCTGCAGCTAGGGTGGTTGGTTTTAGTTTCTTAAGTAAATTTGATATTGTTTTGGTAGGGACTGGCTGCAGGGAGAAGGTAGTAGGGGTGTTTTGGTTATTCTGCTGTGCTGGAGTGGTTAGTTGTGTTGGTGTGTTTGTGTTTATTTGGGCATTGGAGAGTTTTAGTACTGTTTCTATGAAGAAATTGTTAATTTGGGTGGGGATATTGGTTTCATTATTTGGTAGTACAGGGGTAGGGGTGGAGGACTTTCCTGGGTAGAGTATTCCTGCTGTGGTAGTCCAGAATTTTTGGGGGTTGTGGGCAAATTTTACTTGAAGTTTTCTATAGTAGTTGGTCTTG
The DNA here is from genome assembly GCF_019279795.1 of Protopterus annectens. Classification (NCBI taxonomy): domain Eukaryota; kingdom Metazoa; phylum Chordata; order Ceratodontiformes; family Protopteridae; genus Protopterus; species Protopterus annectens. The sequence continues at coordinate 72,477,072 of NC_056725.1, forward strand.
TCTGCTTTAATTTGTCTTTTGGCTTTGTTTCTAAGTTCCAAATAATTTATTCTTAGGGTAGGGTTTTGTTTTTTTTTTTTGATACAGTGTCCAGCTTTTATCCCTATCTTTCATGGTAGTTTTAGTATTCTTTGTGAGACATGGGGCATAGTTGTTTTTTACCCTGATGGTTCTGAAGGGTGCATGGTATTTCAAGATATCTAGGAAAGTGGGATTAAAGTATTGTACAGCCTAATTTAGTGGTAGGTGTTTAAGGGGAGTCCAATTTCAAGATTGTAGTGATTTGTTAAAATCAGCTGCTATGAAGTTTCTTTTGTTACGTATGATCCTAAGTCTGAGCTGATTGATGTGTTGGTTGGATCTGTTCCTAATTAAATAGGTTGGTTGGTGGTCACTTAGACTGTCTGAGAGAGTCCCTGACTGTTGTACAAGAGCGGGATGGGATGACAGTATCCAGTCTAGGACGGACTGACGTTTGGTTGTTTTGTCGGTTCTGGTGGGGGTATGTATTATTTGGATGAACCCGTGGAGGTTAATGTGGTTAGAGGGGTTGTGGTTGGAGCAAGTGAGCCAGTCTATGTTAAAATCTCCTAGTAATATGGTTTCATGAGGAAGGGAGTTAGAGATACAGTTTAGTAAGTTTTCTGTTGAATTAATGTTATTGCCTGGAGGGAGGTAGGCTCCTGCAATGATAATTTGTTTGTGGGTGTTTAGTTTAAATTTGGCTAGGATAATTTCTATGTCTTTTACATCCAGGTTATCACAGTCAAACTGCTATATAGTTAGATGGTTTTGGAATAATATTGCTACCCCTCCACCTTACATGGGTGATTTCACATGTTATATGCACTCATACTTACATTTTGAACCAGCTACACTACTCTGGTTAACAAATGTCAATTACTACATGATTTAAAACATAAAAGATTATTTTAACAATATTTTCCCATGTAAAACTAAAGTGTTTGTTTTGGTATGCGAACCTTGGACACCTGCATGCAAAACCAGAGCTCTATCCACTACACTATGTCATCTATAGGATTTTTGCTGTATATTTTTATTTATCTCCTATGGAATGTTTAAGCAATGTTGAGCAGAGGGTCATAATGCAGAAACCCACTCAGTTACACTTAGACATACCTCAGAATGAAAAAAAAGGGATTTCATAACATCACTTTAATGACATGTATCAGTACTCCTTCTAAGTCACAGTATGGGCAGTTGTAAGGGGACAAATAGGGACAGATTTTAAATATTGGTGTTACAAACTTAGACAGTTGATAGAATAATGTGTTTGACATTAGCATGACTTTTCTGATGGATGTGAATTCTTCAACTCAATTGTTTCACATTATTTAATGACTCCAGTCCTCTGCTATTTCCCAAGTAGGGACAGATATTTGGAGGAATACACCAAAAACATGAGGCAGCATACCTCTCAACTGTACAGATTTTTGCAGAATGTCCAGCTTTTTGCCTCATATTTTTGGTTCATTTCTCAAGTGACTGTGGTTTCTAGCAAATCATTAGCAAATCATTCACGGTTTAAATCAGAATATAATGACAGACATTTCAGTTTCAGACTTCATACCCTTCAGAAAATCTGTGCCAATGCAAAACCTGTTATTCTATCAACTTTCCAAGTTTGTAAGTACAATATTAAGAAAGTGTCCCTATTTTTGTGCCTTTGTCCCCCCCATTATTTATGGCTTTGTAAACATTTCTTGCTCTAGGAGGTTGAGAGGTATGTGAGGCAGGCATCTGAGCATTCTGTGAAAACCTGAACAGTTGAGCAGTATGGCTATTTCGCAATGAAGCGGATGTGTGATAGTACCTGTCAAGGTATGCATTGAGTACCATTTTGCCTTCATCCATTGCTTTGATGACTTTTTTGAAAAAGTCCACCAGGTTGAGTAAGCATGATCTGCCCTTGGTAAATCCAGTATTTGAGGTTCCCTATATGGGTAGTTTATTTTGTAAGATGTTAATTTCAGTCCAATAGTATTTTTTTATATATACAGGGAGAATGTAGTGAGTAAATTAAAGGAAATCAGTGTGAATCCAAAAATTACAAAAATACTCTTTTAAGCTACGATCTGACATTTCTGATAATTAGAAGAATATGTTACAAGGCTAATTCTTGAACTTCTTTACCATGTTTGATATCACATTAAATGATTACAGCAATTATAAGTTTTAGGAAACAAAACTGCTTTGTTACAATATAAAATTCACTTCCATTATTGAGTTTTCTATCAAAGCAGAGAAATGAATATACATTTTGTGATGTACCACAGCAGTTTGACTATGTCTCCTTTCTTCCTATAGATATCTTCCCTGTGAGCATCTGTCTCATAAGGCCAGAGTCATAAAGACATGTCTTCTCTTTTCCAGGGCTCTGAGCAGTATACAAGGGTGCACATAGGCCTGTCAATTCACAAACTCCCCTGATGCCATGGAGAGTTGGACAAGGGGTTATTGTCTTATATGTGCACCTTTCAAGAAAGTGGCTCTGTATACTCAGTGAGTACAACAATTCAATTCTTTGAACCACTGTAGTCAGTGGTGGCATATGGAATAATGCACCTGTTCTTATAATATCCATATTTAATCATATCCATGTTTATTTTATCCACTTCTTTTATATCTTCAAAAAATATTATTTACGTAGTTTTCCCCATAACATTTTACATTTCAAAAACACATAATCTGTAATTTCTTCTTCTTGACAATGCAAACACATTCTTTTTATATGGCATATTTCCTTTTACTGGTAATTTATCTATTACTAGTCTCCACAAAAAACTCTTGACATTCTAGATTCTGATTGTACCATTTGCTTATTATTATTATAGCTTTAATGTTTTCATCTGTTACATTTCCCATGGTTTTACACAGTAATGTTTTATCATTACATTCCCATGCCATACTTTTCTATTTTTTCTATATCATCAATTTTGATTTTCCACAAAAATATTTTTTTCTTGATAACACTATTTCTTCATTTATGCACTCTTTTTCTCTTTTACTCTTATTTTACCATGCCCCCAAATTGATCATACTTATATTTATACAGTTTTCCTACTAATTTATCATCTTCTTCATTTATCCACTTTAACACTTTGCACAAATTTAATGAAGCAGCATATACCACTGAGTTAACCCTAACCCTCTTACTTCTTTGTTTAAATATAAATCTCCTCTTTTTACTGGTTTTAATCTAGAACCCCATATAAATGAAAAACATTATCTGCAATAATTCATTTTCAAATACTGTTGGACAAATAAATATACTTGTTAAGTGTGCTATTTTTCCCTTCAGTACTGAATTTATCAGATTGCCTTTTTTCTGAATGATAATTTATATGTTATCCAAAAAGACTGGTTTATATTCTATTATATTATAATATTAATTTATTCTATTATTTTTCCCATTGAATTCTACTTACATCGTTATTCCCAATTTTTATACCTAACATAAATTTTATTCATTGTAAAATATATACCCCTGATCTTTATTACATCACCCAAACCTTTACTTTTCTCTTTATTTAAAGCCATCCCTATCATCTCTAAACACTCATTTATGCAAATCATTACTTCTTTTATCCAAGTTTTATTCTTGCAATTATTATAACGTTATTTACATATGTTAAGAGAACTGGAATTCATAACACTTCAGGTGTTATATACCCCATCTCCTTTATTTTATAATTTATTTCACATTCTATCACATTCATAACTAATGCAAAGAGTATGCAACTCATTAAACACCTGTCTTGCACCACTCTTCATATGTACCTCTTGGCTTAACCAGCCATTTACAAGTATTTTATTTTATTGTTACTATAAGCTGACATACATAATTTTCTAACTTTCTCACTTATATTATATTCTTTCATTATTACCCATAATATTTCATGTCTATTTGTGTCATATGGCTTATTAAGGTCTCCTATCATGATTTCCATGTTTTTTGTTCATAATATCATCCAGAATTTCTCTATCACTAATAATTTTGGACAACCCTTCTCCTTTATACTATATATTCTATTTCCATAATATTTTCCATTTTAGTTTCAAATCTCTTTTGTGGTATTTTCATAAAGATCATATAATCATTATAATTCAACACTATCAGACTCCAGTTTTTAATTGTCATCTATCTTTATTCTTCCAAATGAATTTAAGTATTCCACTACATAATTCTTTATACACAAAATCTTCTTTAACCATTCATTCAAAACCTTTAAAAATATTTTTTTCTAATCTCAAATTTTTATACATTATATACCCTATTCTATCAGGCTGTAGCCCAATCTATATTTACTTGTCCTAGTAATTTATCCTGCTCATTTAAAGAAATCTCATTTTCCAACTCTTTAGTCTCTTTTTCTGTTAACTTTTTTATTTTCCATGTTTTTTCACTGCCTTCTTTTTTAAACATTTCTTGTACATATTTTACTACCATATTTATAATGGACCAAATTCAATAACACCTACATTAAGCATACACAGGATGTATTCAACAACATCCCTGCCATGTTTGTGTGCTTTCTAGTCACTCAGGAAGATTACACTAATTGTACATGTAGTCTACACTTTGTGGTAACCTTTATGAATCCATGTCAATATTTAAAGCTGCAAGAAAATCAGTAGGAAACCTAAAATTAGGAGGAAGAATTTGTGACTTATGCCTGCATTTTCTGTTCACACAGAATGGTGTATACTTATTGCAGGTGTTATTGAATTCCAGAGAATGTTTTCCTGAGTTATTTCTATTTCTCCTTTTATGTTGTCTATTTCTCTCATTACATTAACATCTTCCATTATTAATCTGCCTAAGTAACTCAATACTTACTCTCTTTTTCATTGTAAAAAATATTTTTGCTTATATAACAACTCATACTTTTTCTTAATTTCTTTCATATAATTCTTTTTCTATGTCAAATTACTTTCTATCATTATGATCTAAACCTTCTACTGCATCATTATATGTTATTTTATATTTTTCTTTCCTTACTTTTCTCATATCATATTGCCATTGAAACATTTTTTATATTTTTCTTAAATATCATCCACCATTCAGACCAATTTTTAATAAAATGTTTTCATAGTAATATGATTTTTTCCATAACTGTATTACTGATCTCTTTCCTTCTTCATGCCATGCTTTCTCATTTATCTTTTTTTATTCCTTTGCCTATTTTTATATATTCTTTATTTTTCTTTATTTATACCATATTGCAAGATGATCAGAAAATTCTGTTTCAACTACCACCCCTTCTTCTATAACTAAAACTTCAGATACAATAAAATAATCTGTTTCAGTTCTATACATACTGGAGCCCTTTTGCAAATCTATGAATTTTTGTCCCAAAGTTTTAACTTATCACATCTCATAACTTCTAATATTTTTCTTATATCATTTCCTTTTTTTTACAGTTCCCTCTTAAAATCACAGTTAAAGTCTCCTGTTATTATAATATTCATATTTATCACTAGTTTAAAATCTGATGAAATAAGTTTTCCCTTTCTTTACAATTAGTATAAGCATATTGGTATAATTCTATATACTTGTTCTTTCTATATTAAATATACAAGTTCCCTGATGCCCTTGCCAAATTTTCCACACCTCAAGTCTCATCTGAAAAGAGGCTACAAGAAAATGAGACTAACACAATGAACAAAGGATAAATAAATATACGAGTGTGTGTTTATGGATGTGCATATATTAGAGTGTGTGTGTGTGTGTGTGTGTGTGTGTGTGTGTGTGTGTGTGTGTGTGTGTGTGTGTGTGTGTGTGTGTGTGTGTGTGTGTGTGTGTGTGTGTGTGTGTGTGTGTGTGTGTGTGTGTGTGTGTTTATATATATATATATATATATATATGTGTGTGTGTGTGTGTGCGCGCGCGCATGTGTGTGTATATGTGTGCAAAATATACAAGAGTGTGCGCGCGCACGTGTGTGTGTGTGTGTGTGTGTGTGTGTGTGTGTGTGTGTGTGTGTGTATGTGTTTGTATGAAATTACCTAAGCACTTTTTATTTCTTCATTTTAAAGTTACTGCAAGAATGCTTGTCATTTTCAATTCCTATCCCATTTAAAGTTCATGTCTTCAGTCTATGGTGTCTGTCAGGTTTGGTCTACTAAACACCAACAGTGTACCTGGGATTGACTTGAATGGTATAGGTTGTGTGGGATTATACTAGATACCTTATTAGGCTATTAATCCATGAGGAGCCTTTGAAGCCCAGTATTGCCTAGAAGTTTATGCCCTTTGTATTATAAATATGAGTAAACCAGCGTCCTTGTATTTTACATAGAAATAGCCCAGGGCCTGACCATTTGCATGTTACCTTATCCATAAGAGACAAGGGTGCTAAACCAGGGATGAATTTGCACTTTCCCATCTATTCATTCAGATTATGCTTCAATAAAGTAAGAGATCTGCTTTGTTTTATGTGTTAGGTAAGAAGATGTCAGAGAAGTGGTATTCTCTGTGATACATATCTATTCTTCTGACATGATCTACTTATTTTGAGTGGGTATTTATGCCACCATTAGACTTCAATATGTGCAGTCAATCTGAAAGGATGCAGTCAGCTGAAACTGTATAAGTGAGGCAGAAATCATCACTCAGCAGTCTGTATGATACCGAGAAAAGCCACAGGGTTTTGAGTTGGTCCATGTCGGTTTTTGTGACATCCCTGCACTGGCCCAGTGATCAAGGAGCTTCAATCCTCACCACTAGCACTAGTGAGGGATGTACACATTGGGAGGATGACAAGTGCACACACAGTAAAGTACAATTTCCCTTAAGAGCACACAGAGTTCAGTCAGTCTGAGGCTGGTTTCTCCCTCTTTCTCCAGATCCCCTATAAGACTCCTCACTGGCACAGCTATAGGGTTAAGATCTCAACCGAGTGGTCAAGCTAAGACCTCCAGTACTCTCTCTGTCCAACCATTAGCTGACACACACACTTTGAGATTTGATTGATATACAAATACACACACACGCACCTGGGAAAGGCTGCCACAGGTTAACTATCTATGCTCCCTTCTGCCCAGACTATAAGATAGTACCAGCTGCCACCAGCCACCCTTACTTTTCAGCTACTATACGGCCCTTACCAAAGGGTGTCCAATCCTACTGTGTAATGTTACTATTGTCCAAATGGTAAGTGTGACCAAGACTTTCAAGGCTATTGGAGTGGCCTATACAATGTCACCAAATACATATGCAAGTACTCTAAGAGCTTAAATATCTCTAAACAAACCAGCCACAATTAAAGGGTTTAAATATATTTAATAATAAATAATAAAAGAACAAGACAATACTCAAACAACAAAATAACTACAGAGTTCAGAATCACAGGAAATATTTTAAAACAACATTGCAGGACAGTCTCACATAAATACAGAAAACATCTAAACTAATCTTTACTATATTCTTATCTATCTCTAAAAGAAATACTATACCCAAATCTTGCTTACAGAGCAACATGCAGGCAGAAGTGCTGAATGATTTTTTCTAGGTCCAAGACAAGATACAAAATACCCACTCTTTCTCTGAGAGAGTTCTTAAATTAATAATCAGCATTACTGCTGGGTTAACTCAGATGACATCACTCTTTGTCACCCACCTTCAGTTTCCAGGCTAACAGAAACTTAACAAAATTTAACATTTCCCTGTGAAAAAATACATATCTCTCAGATGTTTGCCTAGAACTGGAAGTCGTAAAACAATTAACACTTTTACATTTGAAACCTAGTAATTATTTCTGTTTCAAGACAATAGAAAGAAACTTCTAGCTCTAGACATCCTGGCTTCTTACTGCACTGAAACTGAGATAACACAATTGTAAAACAATTCACTTATTTTCTTGAAGTTTGGTATGTTAACTCTGTATGATCCAGATTCTACTACTAAAACATACATTTGCACAGGTATATAGTTTATATACATTTTGTTTTTTTCCAGTAGGGTACACTGTGGTTATATTCTTGAAGCTCAGTACATAACATGCAATTCAACACACACTTATGCATAGTTCTCTTACATTTGTAAGACAAGCATGTGAATCATATTAATATCCATAAATTACATATGATTGGTCCATATAGGTTTTATTATTTAGGTCCTTGATTTTCTTGGTGAGAAAGTACTGTGGCCATAAAAGTTATGTTAAATGTTTGGACAGATACATAACTTAGGGAATATTATACTTAAAGATCATCCTAATAAGTACAGAATACTGTGGAATGATCACAGCCCCATATCTGGGTGCCATACCTTTAATAATAAGCTGTGCAATGAAAAAAGATTTTGTCACTATAGAGGACACATAGGATATGACGAACAGTTCAATTTCTATATAGATTCACAGATACCTAACTACAGTATCAATTTTCAGGGTTGTGTTGTGGAAGTCATTGTTACAGGGGATATCCATGCTTGCCAAAGAATACTGTTATAGCAATAACCCACGACTGGGTGTGGGTAATGCTGGATTTACCCATGATTGGAGTGGTTTGGTCACGAGGGTGAAGCCCGAGTGACCAAACAAAGCCAGCCGTGGATAAATCCAGCATTACCTACACCCAGCCATGGGTTATTGCTATTATAAAATGCTGTTAGGTTTGTGTTGTGTTATTTTGTGTTGTTGTTATTTAAGTTTTTGTTTGGTTTACTTTGTATTCTTCCACTTTTAGTAAGATAAAGTAGTTCACACTTTCACTTTGTATTTATTATTTGTCTTTTAATTTAAATACAAGTTATTATTAATTTTTCAAGAGATATTAGGAAATAATTATATAAGTAGATGTAGTTTTAAAGCATTTGGTTTGTCTTCCTGTTGTAGTTTCATTTATATGTCTGTATTGCTTCTGACTTGCTAGTTGTCTATGCTCAGATGTTGGCTTGAGTTCTTGTTAGTGTAGTACCTGTAATGAGTGATTGTGTTTATAGTTAGTTTTATATTTATATATATATATATATATATATATATATATATATATATATATATATATATATATATATATATATATATATATATATATATATATATATATATATATATATATATATATATAGATATAGTTTAATTATATATAATTATAAATTTATTTACTACTTATTTTGTTGGGTTTCTATGTTGTAGATGTCTATATGTTTAAGCTGTTTATGTTTTTATGTGTATATGTTTAAGCTGTTATAGATTTTATGGGAGAAATTGTAGTTGACTGGCTGAGTGAACGATTTACTGTTGGGAGTAATTATTGTCACTGCTGCTTGTGAATTGAGAAGCTTGACTGTCTTATTTTTGGGCAAGGAGAGGTAACTGTAGTTTATCTTGGCACTGGTGCCACATATAGTATGTAGAATCAGGGAGAGTAGAATCATGGGTGCTACTGCTGAAGGTAGGTGTTCCAATGCATTGCTGGCAATAACGAAACGGTTATGTGTTAGCTCTCCGTTTGGTCCTTACCCAACATGCTAGCAGCTGCAACAAGGGTTGATGGGGTTAGATGATGAGATGGTAAGGGACACTGGTATGGGGTTAGATGATGAAATGGTAAGGGGCACTTAGGGTGCTAAAATATAGCCAACTCTCATACTATATGTAAAAAAGCATGTGCACACAAAACAAAAGTGCAAGATGTTTTGGGATAGGAGAAAACGTGACTTAAACCAAATGTAGAAATAAATATTGTAGGAAAAATTTACTTACTTGGAGAAATGTCATTTGCATTCAAAGCATTTGCTGCGTGCATTAGATCAGTTCTTTCTAAACATGAAATTCTGTTAAAAATGCTAATTTGCGAGGACTTGACTTCGGGTACTATTCTTGAGAAGGTGTAAAGAATTGCATTTCTGGACAGCAGCCATAGGGGTGCTTCATAGTGTTTTATTTGTCTACCGTAAAGTATAAATTTTATCCAACTGCAAGTGTATTGCACTTTTTACAAGCTGATTTTGTGAGAACAGTTCTGCAATATTTGAAGTTGAATGCTGTCTGTACTAAAACCGATGTTTTTTTTTTTCTTATGAAGGTGCTGTTTATTCATAAATCAAAATTTATTTTGTTTACTATATTCCGTCAATATAGTTCTGCAATAGTTTTTGTAATGTTGATTTCTTAACGTACGTGGGTGGTGCCTGGCCATCAATATTCATGACAGTACTTTTGGCACAGAAATGAATATTCATACAGCTGCTACAGGGAGGCACGGTTGAGGCAGGATTTGCTACTGCGCATCCTGCGAGGTACTACACTGATGGAATGCCTTCTTTTTTTACACAGTGTATATGGCAATATAGAAGGAGAAGTATTTTGTCGTTTTAAGGGTTTCAGTAATTTTTATTTCATTTGTATACTTGCGGCTGCATGATACATTAGTGATCGGACTATTTACTTTAGTTATGCTGGATTTACAATGTGCACGCTGGATGGATTGGCCAATCAGCGTGCACATTTCTCGTCTTTGCCGAGAAGGCATTGTATAATATACATTTTTTGGCATTTAGTTTTAGGCCATGGTTTTGACACTAGTTATTTGCTTAGAATAGGGCCTCTCGGAGGATCTGAGTGTCTTCTGGTGAGTTTATGATAGCACCAAGTTTGCAGTCATCTGCAAACTTGGTTAGCCATACACCCTTTACATTAGCTTTGACCTCTGAAAAGTAATGAGTAGCAGGCATGGGAACTCCTGCACTGAGTGGAATTATGTGAATGCATACATACTATTTACAATTTATTGAATGTTTGCATTTTGCAGTCTGTTATATAACTGTTTACCTCCTACTGTTTGTTTGCATCTGGATTGAACTACCCCGATTACCCAAATCGAATATATATATATATATATATATATATATATATATATATATATATATATGTGTGTGTGTGTATGTGTGTGTGTGTGTGTGTGTGTGTTTGTGAGTGTATATAGATAGATAGACAGATAGATAATATATAAATATGGACATATACTGTAGATAGATATAAATATAGATATAGACATATAAACATACATAAAAAATGTCTTTATCTCTTCCTTCAAAGTCTATATAGCCTTTTCTGTCAGGCCATTAGATAAAGTATAAAATACTGCAGTATTTATGTGACAGGTGTTGCTTTCCTTTATAAAATTTGCAAATTGCATACACTGGATAAAATAATACCCATTATCAGACATTATATTAACTGTAATATAATGTATGCTAAAACTATGACTGCTTTTCAATGGATGCATGTGAAAATATCTGAATTCATGATGTTTTGAATAAGTGTCTGTCAAACCATGAAACACTTTTTTGAAGAAATGGATCAGAACATAAGTAGTCTAAATCATGACATCTGATGGCCTTTTCAGGATACAATGGTGCATTTGTTATCAAATCATTGTTTGCTTGTCACATATATATTATTCCTTTTTTTCTGCACTCTGAGACATCATGTCACTCCAGCCTACATATAATTTGCCTCAGCCTTTCATTCTGGACATTCCAAATGAGCTTGACAGAACACTTACAATAACAAAATGCAGCCTGGTGCATAGATTTTCAGTCCAGACCTCTAAAGTACACACCCTTGTCTGGCAGTTAGGCTAACATATCTAGACATGCTTGACAATTTTTTTTTGTATTAGATCAGTTGTTCTCAGCACTAGTGAATCTATCTGATAACCTCTACAAGTTTTTACTTGCACGTCTTGATATTGTATATATGTGTCAATTTTAATTAGTAATACTACCTGTATCCCTTTTTTTGTTCATCTGCCGTATTTGCATATCTCCCGTGTGTTTTCCCAACAGAGGGGACTGGAAGATCTCATAGGATCATCACCTCTTCATGTTCAGTAATTCATGGTGACTCATGGCTCCAGAATGTCACATACACTTCTATAACGTAATGTTTGCACAATTTCCAGTGTATAAGCCTCGCCACATCACCATCTCTTTCAAAATACAATTCCCTCAGGCAGAAGTAAATCACAACCAGTAACTGTTTCTAGTTCTGTGTTACAGAACTTTTTTTTCATCTCTCTTCTATCCTAAAGTGAGACTGGATATTATTTTATTTTTTTCTGATTTGCATTTGGATCCAAGAATGACAACTGGTATGTCTGTATTTGTACAACTACAGACTTAAGCATGTAGTAATTTTCAAGCTGGCTCAGGCTACATTTAGATGCTTGCATGCATAAATTTGTTATACACTGATCTTCCATATCAGGTCACAGTAAGACACTGTCCGGTTCGACTCCCAGCTAGAGCATCTTCTGTGTGGAGACATGCATGAATGGGCATGCCTTTGTTGAAGGTTGTGCGCTAGGGCTGGCAACTCAGCACGTAAAAATCAGCTGCCAATCATTAGCAGACCGGAGTTCCGCTGTGGTGACCCCTAACTGGGAAAAGCTGAAACACACACACACACATACACACACGCACACACACACACACACACACACACACACACACACACACACTGATCTTCCATATCAGATGATAGCAACACATCAGGGTTGTTGTTCTTTCTATCTAATTAATCAAACACTCTTTGTGGCAATTCATTCATATCAAAGCTATCTGTCACAATGGGGAAGACAAGCTGCTTTCTACCCTGTACTTTGTTTCTAGTTGTTAAAACAGTTCACTTTAGCTTAAGCCTACAACAATATCCCTTACTCGGTGTTGTTCTCATTTGTTCATGTTGTGTCACTGACCTTCTTCTCTTCCTACATAGTTATATACTCCATCTTGTCTAATTCTTTAATATCACATTAATTCCCCAGAGCTGATATTTTCTTGATAACATCAGTTTCCCTGCCATCGGCGTTGCCCCTGTACATTTATTGAGGCCAAATATCACTTTTTCTTGCAATGCCTTTGGCTCTATACTTCCCTTCAAGAGTTCATGCTGTGTGAGGGCATCTGCTGCAGCAGCAATAGTAATACCAGCTACAGCAGGATGGCTATGACCCAGATGCCCAGTGGTGACATCAAAACATGTTGAGTTGTCAGTTGCAAAAGTCAGTATGTTCAAATTCTGAGGATGTGCTGTTATAAGTGGACTACTAAAAGCCAGAGTACACCCACCTGCACCCCCTGCATCAAGATCACCCAAAGCTGAAACAGCACATGTCTCAGAAGGAGACACATTGAGCGCTGACTCTATAACAGCATGCCCTTTTGAATATATGACTCATCTGCAGTGTAGCAGATATTCAGACAATTAATCTTACACCACCATGCCACCCACTTCTTCCAGTGCAACAGATATAGGTATCCACATAGTAACAATGGTGGCATCATCAGTTATGCCTGCAACAAAGTCGTAAAGCCCACAGCTACTGTGACTCGACTCTCCGTCAATGTGTGTATCCTCAAAAACTGTTGTGCACCTCTATCAGCAGACAATCTGAAAAGAAACATGCTATCATCAGGCATTGATAATGTTGTTCACTCAACCCCAAACCAGATTTACTGACCCATAAAGGCATACCTGCCATAGCAGTCTGGTGTTAGCTGGATGTATTTCTTTCAACGTTATCAAAATGTTCTCCAATGGTTTTACAACAGAGGCTATTTGTGTGCAATAATCCCATAAATATACTGAATATAAATATCTAAAACAAAATATATGAATAAAACACTAAACTGTTCTACAAGGTTCTCCCACATTAATGACTGGACATATACCTGTCACGGTGCCTTCAGGAACCAGTGATAATAACAGACAGTTATCTGCTGCGAGTTGCAGTCTAGTGATAGTATCTTCTCCCTATACTAAAGCAGATGAATGGCTGATCCCTCCCCTTCGCACAAGGCTACATATTGTTTATCCTTCTGTGAGACTGTGTGCTGAGTCAGTCAGCCATGACCATCTTATGACACTGATATTGGTATCTGCCACTGTCTAACTGCACTGCCTCAGTTCCTGGTTAGTTTCATGATTCAACATGATGGCATGTGCACAGGGCATTGCAAAGGACCAGTTTCTACTAGCCCATAAATTTCACCTACCTCATCCAACCACTCACTACAGCAGAATGATGTGACCGAAAGGAAAGCTAACTATATAACATGGTTATTTAAGTCAGACTTTATATGTTACAAATCACTAGGGTTGCCACCTGACCCTCCTTTTTTACAGGACAGCCTTTATTTGTACAGTTGTGTCTTTAGGGAAAACATATTAATGCCCTGAGATTTTAGGACAAGAAATATTTTAACATTTCTCTGATTATTGCATAAACAATTATTTTCTATCCGAAACACCATTATCAGATAAGAAATGACATAAAAAACTCAAATTCTACAACAGTGAACTTTTATTTTTGAAAAAGTAAAGCCCAGTCTTTGCAATGGTTGCAGGTATGATTTCACCTATAAAATGTCATTTTTTTTGTGAAAAATGTCCCACTTTGGGAATTTGAAAATATGGCAACCCTAACATCCCCTATATCAAACAAACTGAAAATAGTTAATTCACAGACCTGAGTTTTGCACAGCATCACACAAACTAATGTCATGCACAAAATATAGTAGCAGCTCTGTTTAGGGTCTTTTTTCTCATATATGTCAGTTTTTACAATGATGCTAAAAGATCTATTTCTGTTGCAGCGTGAGAGGTTCGTGAAATCATCTGGATAGTATTCCGGGTGCTGGTGTAATGCTTCAGAAAACATCCTTCTGTATAATGTGATTGTAATAAAGTGTAATTTTTGTTTATTTATTTCAGTTTGTTTACCGGGATAATATATACAAAGATCTAACAAACCAAATATATTTACAGTTACATAACTGTAATAGAAAAGGTAAAATAGTGTATTAAAATGTGTACTACAAAAACTATGCAGTATATCACCATTGCCAGCACTATAAGAAATGGTAGATGAGGTAGACATATATGCTGGAATACAGACTGCCTAAACATCAATTTACATAAAATCTAAACAGATCTGCACAGTCCTGGAATTTTTCAAATTCATTTAAAAAATGGGTTACAGAAAGTAAATTCTCCTCTGCAGTTTTGGTGTTGTTGAAGTTATTTTGGCTATTTGTTTAATCTGTTTTTTTTAGTCATAATGCAAATGTAGTATGATTATCAATGTAGGTTTTATGTCAGACTGTTTTACTTTAAAATGTCACCAGGGGAATTCAATAAAGCCTACACTGATTAATTTTCTGTGTAGGCATATTGGCACAGAGCTTACACGGAAGTAAGCAGCTGTGTGATCCAGTAAACAGAGCTGAGGGGCATGCCCAAGCATGCCAACACAGAAGTGGCCATGGCATGCAAATCTTCTCATAAGCAAGTGAACTGCATGCAAATGAGGTTGCTGGAGTGATCCAGTAAGCAGACAGATAGTCCTGCAGACCCTGTGCTGGTATCCAAAGTGTACACGGAAAATATCCGTGTAAGAAATTAAAAAGTGAACAGGGGCTGTAAAAATCCAGTTAGAAGCTCAGAAATAGCATAGCAGGCACAGATGTGTGCAAAACTGCAATATAAATATTTTTTTAATATGATATTACATTTGCGCAGCAAGCAGCAGTGCGCAAACATACTGTTATGCAAATAAAAATAATGAAAAGTATAAAAGGGGAAAATAATAAATATGCGAGAATAATGCATTATAGAGCCTTGCATGGAGTAGGTACAATGGTAGATTTCTGTGGTTGCTAAGGAGGCAGGCACGGGAATAGTGTAGTATCCAGGTTGTGTGCACAAATTTGTATGCAAATGAGCTGGGGTTACTGAATAGCAAAAATGGGTTACCGTGTCTGCAGATAAAAAAATGCGTCGACCCAGAATGGTGTTGGTCTCCACAGGAGAGCTAGCTGACATCAAAAGGGGTTGTGTCACTATCTGTTTAAGCACAATGGAGCTCAGTGGCGCCCATTTGCATGATGCACCTCTCAGGTAAGCAGGGTAGTGTGTCCAGTACTGCTAAGCTTTGTGTAGCTTCATGGCACGTGTTTTAGCTGGTTTGAGCTGTGCTGACAATGCCCATTCATAGGGGTGTGTCTACTGACTTATGAGCATTGTTTATATCTGTGGAGCAGGTTTGCATGCCATGCTGTAATGCTTAGCAAGGCAGGCTGTTCAAAAAAAAGATAGAAAATTGCCTGGGAAAGCCAATCATGTATAAATTACTGATGACCGCAGTCCCACTTAAACTGGGCCATTAAAACCCTTCAGTGATGTACTTGGCAAGTGGAATGTATCATAGTTAGCCAATGACACAGGATGCATCTGCAGCATAGCACTATAAAGTATGCATACATCCTACAGTTTTTTCCCCCCATACTCTGCACCATTGGAGTACAGACTTGGGAATTTTAACTAAGAGAATACTAGGGGCTGCTGCAGCTCTGCTACAGCTGTATGTGCTAGATGCTGAGGTCAGTGCTGCTGCTGCTGACAATAGGCCTAGACTGAAAAGGAGAAGAGTGATCAGGCCCAGGGTAACCTTCCAGGAGCTACATGAGCTGGAGATTGTAGAGTGCTACAGGGTGGACAGAGATATACTACAAGAACTCACTGAGATCTGCCACCCTCAACCCAAACCCAGAGCCAATGGAGGGGGAGCCCATCCCAGTGGAAACAAAGGTATGTGTAGTCCTTAGGATAGTAGCTACAGGTACTTTCCAAAGATAAGCTGGGGACATGATGGAGGTCTGACAGGCATCAGCATCCAGGATACTCCACCAGCTCCTGGATGCCATGCTACCACATGCCAGTGAGCACATTTATTTACCGCGCACCCTTGAGGAGAGGGACGGCTGTATGCGTCCATTCTACCATGTAGCACAATACCCTGAGTTATAGGGTGCCATTGACTGCATTCATGTACACATCAAAGCACCGCCTGGTGAGGAGGGTAGAGTCTACATCAACTGCAAGGCATATCACTCCATCTGCCAGATCATGTGCAATGCCCAGGGCATTATCAGGAATGTGTGCACTGGCAGCCCTGGCAGTTATAACGACTCCCATATCTGGCATGCATCACAGTTGTACTAGGTGTTTGCTAGAGGGGACATCCCCTATGGCCATCTACTGGGGGATGCTGGCTATGCATGGAACTATGGATGATGACACCCATCACCCTCAGAAGAATGACATAATGAGGCACACACACAATCTACGAATGTCATAGAGCATATGTTTGGGCTGCTCAAGTCATGGTTCCACTGCCTCGATATATCTGGTGGAGCCCTGCAGTACTCTCCAGCCACATGTGCACAGGTGTTCACAGTATGAGCCGTGCTACACAATATGGCCCTTTGGAAACAGTTGCGGCAGGATCATCACAGAGAAGGGACACAGCCTCCCACCAGTGCCTAGGTCCCCACAGCCACACCCACAGGGTGATTTGGAGGAGAAACCCCCTGAGGATTTCCCTGTAGGTAGACGTAGGTGTGCCCAGTATGCCCTGGCCTTGGCAAAGAGACAATGCATAGTACATGCACTGACAACCTAGAGTCCTAGGGACTGACACCTTACTCAAACTCACATACATAGTAAAAAGAATGCCAGCCACACCACACAATCTGTACCTTACCATGTATTGGCTGTGTACTGCATGCATCAGACACAGTCAGCCCTGAAATACAGGTCTCTCAACTGCTTCATTCACAAGGTACGTCACTCTCCTTTACAACAAATGTATGGGGTACTAGACTATGGTAGAATGTGTATGGACCTGCTGCATGTATGCAAAGGAATAGAGTGGGCTGCTGGGCTACTTGCTGAGAAGTGACAGCTACATGGGACAACAGGTACTCTGGCCAGTATTGGGTGCCTCATAATGTGCATTGGGCTACACGGCTGAAAAACCCACTGCAGTATGCAAGGGAATTCCAAACAGTGGGGTCATAGGTCAGATGCACAACTGTGAATGCCAGAGTTCCCTACCCCCAACACACCTGCAGTAACAGTATGTTTGCAAGGATATATCAACAGAATACACAATTGCAGGGCTATCACAAAGAACCTAGCCACATGTTCCATTTTCCACAAAATGCAGGGGTCACAGTGTATGTCTGTCTGCTGACGATAGTGTGAGGACCTAAACTCCACTTTCTGGTGGCTGGTGTGGCTCACTGGGCTAAGTACATTAGCATGGTTGATGGTGTTGATAGTTCGAAGCTGTCTGCACCTACAAATACAACTTTTGCATGTGAGATACTTATATGGTAGGAGTCCTACAGACTGTCAATATGCCACAATCTGTTACGGCAAGAAAGCTGGACAGGGCCGGAGGCAGTGGGGGACAGAGGGCCAAATGTACAGACATTATACATGCCCTGGGTCACCTAGTAGGTGGCTAGTATAACAGCAGATTGCAACAGGTCAGATTAGCAGCAGGATGTAAAGGCCATCATGTAACTCTGTCAGTATTTAGAACAATTCAGTGGCCTCCATTTAGTACTATATTAATGGAAAAACACAACTGCATGAGGAACAGAGCAGGCATATGGGGCAGAATACTGGACATCCTGCAAAAGCTTGTAGCATGAGAGTTATGTAGACTGTCACCCTGTGTATGGTGTTACATCATGTATGCCAGTCACATCATATCTACAAGCGCAGAGCAGGAAATCTGGACAAAGCCATGAGCAGTAGTGGGACAAAGGCCCAAATATAAGGAGAAGGATTAACTACTGGCCAGACAAATGTAGAAAGCTCAGAAAATAACAGGTCTTGCATTAACATGGGTTCCCTGACATGTATGGAGTGAGTAACTGTGAGGAGGATGAAAACAAAAGTACATTACTACCTGCACTATTATGTATGGCTGCCCACACAGACACATACATGTGATGAGCCACAACTGCATTACACATCACACATCTTATTTCTGATCCCATGCACAACACACAAACGCACAACATGCACATACAAGACAGGCCCTTTACAACATGCTCTGCAGCCAAATCCAGTTAATGTTGCCAGTACAATACACCTGTAAAATAAGCAATATGTCAGTGTATCTGATAGACCTACCCCTAAAACACAGTGCACCCTTCCTGACCATACTATGCCAGTTAAAGTATCACTGCCTCAGGTATGAACCATCTCCATATTGTGTGTGAACAGGCATCTGTGAGAGATTGCCTCCTGTATGACAGGCTGCATAGTCCTCCACAAAATTAAGTGCAAATGTGTTAATGTTCCTGCAAATACACTACTACGATTACCCATTCAATGCACTCCAGTTAACTGATCCACAATTGAGCATACAACCTAGTCTACTCTGGCTAAGCATAACAGTTGTGTCTAGGTCAAACTGGCAGCCCTTAACATTCTTAAGGTATATATCATCCATAAAACAAGAGTATCACACTTACCAGGTACAGGACCTTGGACTCTGGCCACGCCTGAAGGGCCTATGGAAATGGGAGGGAAAGGTATTGTCAGCATTACCAAATGTGGCATTGTTACAGGGTAATATGTGTTTATATCCACATGTACAGTAGCTGATGTGATACTGCCTACATTGCTGACATTCTGCATATGTGTGCACAACTGTGTATTAAAACCAACCCCCTCACACAATGCAGATAGACCTGACACCCATGTGCTGGTATGCAGTGGCTCCCACAATGACTTACAAAGACAGTATTACAGTGATCAACACAGGAAGCTTACCTGGAAGCTCCTCTGATGTGGATGCTGTGTCACCCACTTCCACGATGTATGGGGTGATGGATGCTCATGAGCTGGTGGTTGTTCACAGGATTGCCAGAGAATTCCTCTGTGGCTGACAGTGGTTGTTCTGCTGCAGGCCATCCACCGGTGGCAGCACGAACCCTGGCCAAAGTGGCTGCACTTTGCCGTGCAGCATTGAACATATCTGTGACCCGGTGTTGGTCCTGCCCATAGGTCCTGTCCTGTTGGCCTATATGGTTGACTGCCATGATGAGGTCAGCCCACAGTGCTGCATGTTGTTCACGATGCTGGTGACCCCTGGACAGCAGAATGTTATGATGTAGTCTGAGGCCATCCAAGATAACATTATTTTCAGTGGCTGAAAATGGTGGCTGCCTTCTTTGATTCATACTTCCTGAAAGACAACAAGAGGAGAACACATCACAGGACCAGATACATGGACATCTACTATCAATAGACCCTGTACAACCGAAATGGCCTGCACTATCCACTGTTACCTCCCATGTCATACCCCACAGTCTATCAACACACTTCATGTGTGTCTATTACCAACATAGTAGCAATACCGGTTATGTCCCTATGTGTTGTAACTGAGTCTGCTGTATGTCTCCACACCCATCAGTGCTGTCTACTGTGGTGTGTCCCCTATGGGCATAGTCCCACTACTATGCCATACAGCCACTGTCAGACAAATAGATGTTTGTTATTACAACTGCATGGGGACAGTCCAGCAACATCAGTGTGCCACAATGACATTCAGCAATGCAAACATGCTATACTATATTTTCCCCTGTAGGCATCATACTTCTCCAGTACACAGATGTTTGCATAATGCAGTAATGGAGAACCTATGACATGTGTCAAAGGTGACACACCACTACATTTTGGGTGACACACCAGCGTTCACCAATACCCAAGTTACCAAAGAAACTGAATGAACAAAAATCCTGCAGTTATCTATTAAAACTCAGCAACAAAAAAATCATTAATTGATGTTAATCAAATCAAATGCAATGTGTTCCATATTTTTTCAGTTCATTTCAAAATTACTATTAAAAGTAGAGTAATTTTTGGTGCACTATTTTAAGCCCAGTTATCAGTGTGCATGTCTTTTTCTCTATTAGTTAGTCAGTTATTTTTCTTTTACTTTTATAATACATAGCAGCACACATGATTTTACAGTACTTTTTAAATAAATGAATATGTAAAGAATTGTTTCTCTTTTGTTGGGGGGGGACATGCCAGCAGAGTCAAGATAGGCATTTTCTGAATTTTTAACATGCCGAGCCCAAAAGGTTCACCTTCACTGGCATAATGTGTGTGTGCCTGATATAAGTAGTCCTTTTGGCACACACATGTGGATTTCTGGTAAATGCTTGGCCAACAATTGATGGATGCTGTCAAAATATAGAGAATCTAGCTGTCATATGCCAGACCCCTCAGAATACACTTATGCTACAGTAATATCTGTTAGGTGTATTCATAGTATTACTTTGTATGGCCAATATGTACACTCTGTCACTGAGGTTGTGGCTTTTATACAGGAGCAGATCGTTGTAGGAGGGAGTAAGAGGACCACAGCTGTGATTTGATTCACAGCAGGCACAGTTGGGAGGCCTGCCTGTAACTGTTGGACAGCAGAGTATCACCAGCATGTCATTCCCACAGATGTACTACAGGCCTACTGTTGTAATGCCTACTCACCATACCGCCTTCCTCCCATCTGCATCACATTATATGGGACATGTATTACATACCTGGTAGAGTGATGTAATCCTTTTGTGAAGAAATTTTCAAGAAAAGTCTTGCTAAATCATAGTCTATCTTGGTAAGGCAACATGCAGACCTGTTTCCCAAAGGCAGTTGATTACCTTTTGTAGGTAATGCTCATTAACAGGTAATCGCCAGTGCACCAATCTGTGTCTCAGACTTGCTAATTGCATCCAAAACAGCTGGGGTGCACTTTCATTATCCAATGACATGGCTCCATAGTGCAGTTCAGTGTTTAACATTGTGGGTTGAGGCCAGTAAGGCGGGAGAGACATGTGAGTGTCAGATGTCATACCCATCTGAATATGCATGCTGCTGCAGTAGTTGCTAGTCTATCAGTTCACTATGTTTGTAGGGGCAAACTGTGAAACATGTCCCTGTCGCTCGACCTTTATGTATGGGTGCTGTCTGGATCCCTTGTTCTAAAGGGTTGCAAGGTATGATAGGTCTGTAGCAGGTAGCTTAACATACAGCTGCATATGTTGCAGGCTGCAGCTGCTGCTGCAGCCTAGGATACATGGGCGGGATTGTGAATGCTTTAGAGGACAGCAAGGTATATGCATCACTGAGGGTGCAGTGTTAGGTCTGTCATTACAGCAGAGCCAGGGTGAGGGTACCTATAACAGTCCAGTCGAGGCATGTGCTTAAGGTTCATCTGTTATGTAACAGTGCCAATCAGAGGGTAGTAGGTGACATATAGGTAGACTATACGAATATGTGCGGTGTGCCCCTTCCTACAGGTTTTTGACTTGCAAACATGGGTGGCAATTAATTCAGTAGCAACCATCTGTGTGGGTTAAAATTGCATGACTCAGTCATTATTTGCTGTAATCACAAGAATGTAATTGAAGTGCAACACACTGGATTCGGACCAAGGACTGTGGGGGGCAAAATGTACTGTATATAAGCCATTTAACAGATTGATCTACTGAGTCTGTATGGAAGCAAGTGTATTTGCAAGATATATGTGCATATATACAGTCTGTAACACATGTCTGCATACATCATTATGAGCATGGCTTTCAAATGCAGTTGTTGTGCAGCAGGATCCCAGTTGTACAAGTATGTACATTGCCATTGCTGCCTTAGCAGGTGTGTTTAAAGATGCTGTTGATGAAAAGGGAAGGTTACTTGCTATCATACCTGTCAACCTGTTAAAGCGAGAACTCTCGGCAAAGTCATACATACAAGTGGGACAAAGGCCCAAAGCTAGGGACAATCTTTACATATTGCTCCTACAAATGTAAAATATTGACAGAATAAAAGGATTTGCATTAGCAAGTGTTTTCTGAAGGGTATAAAGTGTGACGCTCAAATGTCTGTCGTGATTTCCTCACATCAGTCTTTGATGACTTGCCAGTACTTTGCCAGAAATACACAATGTTATGAAACTCAGGCCAAAAATAGCGGGCAAAACTCTTGACAATCTGCAACAATCTGTACAGTTGAAAGGAATGCATGTTATCCCAGGCCTGATGTACATACATTATTATTTATTTGGCTGTGTACTGGTGTACATGGTACCAGGTACACATGCATTTTTCCCATTATATGTACTTGCAGTCTGTTAGTGACAATCAGTACATTTTGCTGGAAACACCTGTTTTAATTCAGGGCTGAGTGGCCTAGTGGGCTAATGCACAATGCTGTAGTTGACAGGGGCCTGGGTATGAGATATTGCAGTTGTGTTTATTTTGCTGATCTACCTAACACTGTGAGAAACACTTAAGACCATTAAGGCACTTTTAAGCACTGTTAAGCAGGGTTGCATGACTGCTGCATCATGGAGTGCTGCTTAGCTCCACTTAAATCCACGCTAAAAATTATTAAAGAAAAGAAAAAGGGGGTGATAGGACAGTGGTGAAATGGGGGCAAACAGGGGGGAACACATACTGAAAGGCAGGTAGGGTTGTGCAGGAACGGTGTAGGAAAGGATTATAGCTCTCCATTTCTTGTACAGTAACAACTGTGCAGGTTTTACAGAATTTGGAATTTAGAGCCAGAGAGAGAGGGGTGAGGCAACATAAATGTGTTCATTAGTACCTTTTTTTTTTTTTTTTTTTTTTTTTTTTTAAGAAGAGAGTGGAATATTGGGGGAGGGATGTAGGTACATGAGGAGAGGTAAGTTGGGTAGGAGAAGTTGCATTTGCAGACAGACAAGACATACAAGACAGCTGATAAGGGTGGTGTGTGGCACATGATGGGAGTAAACACCTTGGATGAGGAGGGCGTTGTGGAATCTGAGATTCATGTGTTCCCAGATGGCAGCAGTGTGACTGAGATCCCCACCCATGGGCAGTCAGCACTGCTCCTTTACTGCCCCAAAGGTGGCTGTGCTTGAGGCTGGGCGCTGGGGCCACCAGGCCCCACCAGGTTGTCGAGTCTGCCCTCAATCCAGTGCAGGCACTGTTCATAGCTCCTATGAATAATTCTGCACATCATAACCAGTAGCTGATCTTGGGTGACAACCCCCCTCCGCTCCCACTCCCAAGGGGGCGGGCCCCATCACCTGAGGCAGTTCCACCCGAAGGTGGTGCAGGGACAGTGGAGGGGCAGCAGTGGCTTGGGTCCCAGTTGTGCTGGGTACTGGTGCCATGGCCAGCTGAGGTAGAGTAGGCAGATCACCAAGAACTGGCCTAACCTGACGTGTTGTAGTTATGCAGGTAAACCAATACATATAGGTGAGTTATAAACAAAACTATTGTTAGTAATAACAGCATGCCAGAACATTGCAAATAACCCCATGACAGTTCAATGCATATTATGTGAAACAAAACAATATATAACAGAACAGTCAGTATAATAACAGCATGCCAGTAACAGTTACGGCATAAGGCCAACAGAATAGGTAATTCAACAAGATATGTTAATATGCAACCATAATAATACATAACAGTAATACAGCACATGCCCCAACATAACATTTATGGAACAACATATATTAATAGTAAACCATAAACAATATATAACAATAATAAATGTATGAAGATAAGGGGTTGGGTGAGAGATAAATACAGTCCATTAATACCATCATGGGCTATATCATTGACTACAGTAATGCTATCTACTCTACAGGTCTGACTTTCATTATGTGTAAATGTGTCCTATAGCTGCTGTAGCATGTACACACTTCTCAAGCTATCTGCATGAGACACTATAGGCCAAGCAGTAATACCTGCAGGTACACAACTACAAAGAACACTTGCACATCAGGTGGGCCTATATAACTACCATGGTGTACTGTAGGCTGATGTACTGTTACTCTGCTATTGGCATATAACCATGTCAACTATACATCTGTGACAGAGGGATTACACAACAATAATTACATCCCATGACAGAGTGACACTTGAGAGACATGCATATGTACAGTAAAGCGAGTAAACAACTGTCATGCCTTGCTTGGCAGGCATGGGGATAGAAACCAATACCAGTGACTGCAGGGGACATGTGCATCACATGTATTAATTAACAGCAGTAAACTTTCCAAAACACAGCAGGCATACAGCCATAGCAAGAGTACACATTTTATTTGGTGTACCATCAAAATGTCACGGCTGAAGTGTGCAATAACAGATATCTGAAAGTAAGTTTGCACATGTTTGTATGTGCGTAAAAGCATGCAGAATGCACAACAGCAAATGGTATTGTGCGTTCGCTGTTGTGAATTCAGCATATTGAGTGGAGATTGTACTATAGTGGTGAATGGAAATGTACCCTTTCCCTCACTGTAGTGTGATCTCTGAGTTTGTATATATAAATAGCAGGAGGTGGGGGTGCAGGGGGGCTTGACCCCCTTCAAAATGTGTGTTGCATGACATCAGATGTGGTGGTATGTTCAAAAAATGTTTCATAAATTCTTTTTCTCGTCACTATCATAACTTTTAACAATGTTTTTCAAGTACTTAAATACTCACAACAAACATGATCAAAATTATGATAGTAAACTATTTTATATATTTCTTGTATTTTATGATATGTTGCTATTATTTCAGGTATTTCCTTTATTTTATGCATTAATAACACATTGGTGATGATGATCTCAACAGTCTGTGACATCTGAAAAAACACTTATTTACACAATAATATGAGCTAGCTCACCCATTTGCCTACAGTTCTGTGTAAAGAATGAGATCTTTAATCAATAAGTAACTGCTACTGTAATATTTCTGCCAGGCGTGGGGATAGAACCCAATAGCAGTGCCTGCATGGGACATGTGCATCACATATAGTAATTGCAGCAAACTTTCCATGACACACCAGGCATTCAACCATACCAAGAGTGCAACCTGGCCAGACACCCTGTGTGCGCCTTAACACTGCAAGCTCTCACCTCTGCAGCTGTTAGAAGAGAAGCACACCATTATGCATACCAGTTTAACAGACATTCAAGATTACATATTGGTGAAACACATGTAAGCATACTTACACACATGTGGAACATTGCCCAGCCGGAATTCTTGGACCCAAGCATCCAAGAGAGCCCCTTCCTTCTTTTCAGGTCATCATGGTGGTGATGACACTGCTCACCCATGTGGAGGATACTAGTTGCACTGGTGAGATCCCTTGCCAGCTGGTCCCAGGCCTCTGCTTTGTACTCCGAGCCCCATTAATCTCCCTGCATGAGCTGGTCTTCATGGTTTTTGACTAGGGATCCAACCATGATCCTGGATTCCTCAATGCCCCTCCACTGTGCCTGAAAGTGTGAAGCCTCTCCAGCACCTGCCATTGTATTATTTACAGACAGAACTCCAATGGATTATGGTGTATTTCTACCTATTAGGCTTAATATACCAATTTTTCCCACCCTTCCACACCATTGGGCAATATTTACAAAGTTTGGCATATCACAGCACCGTGCATACCAGCTCAGCTCAACTGAGCAGTGCTTAAACTGGCAATGTTTAGCAGTGCATAAACCAGCTAAGCGCAGCCATGTGGTGCCAAGCAGTGCTTAAAGAGAGATTGTTTAAGCAGTGCTTATCATGACTTAGCATGATTTAGCAGAACTTAGCTGAGTGCAGCAGATCATGATTTAAAAATAATTAGCATAATTTATCTTGCAAAAATAGTTGCTTAATTTCCCTTCAGTGTATTCAAACCCTGCACTTACTGCACAGGAGGCCATAACTCTATCCACTTGGCTACATGGATATGTACAATATTGCTATACTTTTACATATACCTCTCAGCTATGTTTAAGCACTGCTATGCACTGTGACGCACCGCAGAAACCTGCTAAGCTGTGCTTAAACTTGACCTTTAAATTCATAATTAAATGCATCCGGTTTCTATTTTTAGATGTCTGGCATGTGTCAGCTGCCGCATGCTGTGCCACACTGCACAAACATAAAAATAAATAAATAAATAAGTAAAAGTTACTACATATGCATACATTGTTATACTTTGACAGTGCATTGGGTGTGCTACTCATCTGCTGACATAGTAACACACTTCCTACACTGATTCAATGACCGTGTTCCACAGCTGTCCTCAGTAACGCACCATAATTAATATGCATGGTGCGCTACCAAGGGGAAACAGCATACACAGCCACAGTACCTTCCATGTTGGCTGTACACTATGCCTGCACAGATTTTATTAAATCTGGGGTCTGTCTTTATCAGTAAAGATGGGCGTGGAAAAGAAGTACACAATGATTTCACTATGGCATGTTAATCTAAAGGAATATACAGTTCTTCATCAGTTTGTTGACCTTGCCCTTTTCTGATGAAATCTAGACAGCTATGACTGTATGAAAAGCATTTCTATACAGCTAAAAGTTCATAACCAGCCAGTATAGGAACAATATGTACTTTTACACATGATTATTTGTGTTTTCTTCCTTCGACATACAGAAACATGGAGTATCTCAGTTCTCAAATCTGTATTTCAATGAAAACTACAAATATGTAAGAGTTATATTCATACACTGGTACTCCATCTAATGTAAAATTGGGGGCTTTTGTTTTCCATCAGCTTTGTGTTTTCTTTTTACTATATGGCACACTAGCTGGTTATATACTGATGCAAAAAGACAATGGACAACTGGGAATAGTACATCTTGGTTGCAAAGTACTCCTTGTAACCATTTTCTTTAGCATTGTGTTAATGCTTGTTATTTAAAGCAATAAAACATAGCATACGAGAGCAGTTAAGATACTTATATGTCAGTAGGTAGTATTGAAAAGGGTATCACAGTGCTACTGTGACTAGTACTGCTGCCTATCAACATTAGGTTTCTGGTCACAGTCATGGTTTAGATGCCTCCAGTATGGTATTTCCAGGGTTTTCACTAGTGTCTTTGCTTTTATTCAACCGTCAAAAGACATGCTGACAGGTGGATTGATCATGCTAAACTGTGTGTGTGTGTGTGTGTGTGTGTGTGTGTGTGTGTGTGTGTGTGTGTGTGTGTGTGTGTGTGTGTGTGTGTGTGTGTGTGTGTCTATATACATGAGACTGTGTGCGTACATGTGTGTGTGTGTTTGTGTGTCTTTGTGTCTCTGTATTTGTGTGTGCACATTTTTAATAGATTACAATGTTATCCAGAGCGGAATCCTACTCTGAGCCCCAGGACAGGATCTGGCCCCTGTGAACCTGAAAAGGATAAAGAGGAAATTAAATGAGGAGATGGATAAAAATACTGTAGTGTATTGTAACATAAAAAGCACTGCATACATAGCATATGCATTTTCCTCTCTAGGGAAGATTGCTTTCAAGATACATTAAGCTCAGTCTATTACAGCTTTCCCCCAGTTTTAGTGTTTAAAATTAGTTTCAATATAACCACAAGCTTCTTTTGTTTTTAATTTACATATTTCATTTTAGTCACTGGCAGCATAAACAAGATTATCATCTTGGAGAAAAAAACACAGTTTTCTCGAAGTATTTATGGTTACTTATAACTATTTGTTGAAACTAATGAAATTTATTTTCTCTAACTGTAAGACAACATATTACTTCAGGCATAGTTCAGAAAAAAGTGTCATTCAAATGTCATGGGTATGCTATTTAGTCTGTTGATATTCAATGTTCATTTCCTTTCCTTTCTTGAGGGATATAACCACCACAATGTCATTTTTCTCATCTTAAAATGCTATTTTATTTCACTTAATCCAAATGTAAGCATGCTATATAAATATGGAAAACAGGACTTCAGCTTCTTTCTCTCTGTTTTCTCTCTTTTTACCTGACCTTTGAGTATCTGTTCATAGTATGTTGGCTGTCAAACTGTATATGATTTTATCTAGGTGATTGTCTTGCTATTTGCTACATCTTAGGCACTCTCTTTGAGTCAGTCACTGAATAGGATCTGGTCGGCTAAATGTTTGACATGACATTTATAGTACTAAAGTATTAACTCTACTGATTTCAGTTTTTAAAAAGCTAAGAAATCCTACTAAGAAATCTGAAACTAAGTGTAGTTTTCCTGCAAACTTTTTTATATTAGTCTGCGTATTAGAAGAGTCAGTTACATATGACTAGCAGAACCAAAGAGTGGAAAGCCAATTTACCTTGTAGCTAGAGACGTGGTGATAACCAGGAACTACTTAGGGTTTGACAAAACAGCACTCTAGCAGCACTTTCTGGCAGAACATATAAACCCATATTTATATTCTGTTTAGGATCTTGTTACTGACAAAGATGATCCAAGGAAAAGAGTACTTCCACAAAGAATGTTAAAGTCAACCTTCTTCTACCAATACAGCGACAAAAACAGGATAAAGACAACGACCACCAAAGCTGTAGAAAGCATTTTAATAATGGGCAAGCGCTTTCATGTAACACTTCATCAGACCATCATATCACATCACCGAAGAATGGTTGGCAGTTCCAGGATCATGTTGACCAGCAGGTGCAGTGTTTTTAAGTTGTCCGTTACATTTGTAACGGGAATCGAAGGTGTACAGCAGTTGGGGTTTGATGGTATAGATCGCAGTACAGTGAGGATAAGTAAATGTGCCCTTTTCCCCACTGTAATACGATCTCAGAGTTAGTATATATAATTAGCAGGGGTGTTGGGGGTGCAGGGGAGCTTGCCACCTCTTCAAAAATTTGTTTTTAGTGTATCTGGTCCGTGATTTGGTTTTTGGTGATGTGGAGTTTGCGAAAGTGCGGGTTCATTAAACAGCACTTTCGCTTAAAAGGAGTTGGTATTTTCAGATTCAGTAGGGTGTACTTCCGATGAACAAAAGTCGACCCATATATATCTATAAGACATGGCCATAACCTATATAACCCATTTAGAGTGGAAGCCAAGGAAGAACATCTTCAAGACACATTAAGGATAACATGCAGCAATACAGAAATAATTCAGGCTTGAACATATAGACTCAAATACAAAAAATTGAATAAGTAGTGCAGAAATATTAAAAAGAAAAACATTTAAACCATAGCACAATCTGGCATATTGATATGGTATGTACAGTAAATAAAATCACAGAGGGCTGAATATTACTTTAATACAGAGGTAAGGAAACTGCACAAATTTGTATAACTACAGCTATTACAATGTAATAGACAGAGCAAGTCACAAATACACAAATGTTTACAACAGTTTAAAAGTACAGTAGTGTAACTAAACTTACCATAACAGTAGATGCTTAAATATATCAGTACTGCAGTAACTGTATGGGTTTATACCCTGCCAAGAATATATCAGCCAGTTTTCCAAAGCCTTGGGCTCCTTCCACATCTGCACCCAGGTTGCTGGTTGCACAAGCTCCAAGAGGAGAAAAACAGCTGCCTAGGTTCTTTAGGAATTTCTTGCCAAATAAATAAATGCAGGCTATGGTCCTAATAAGAAAGATAAGGTCAGGTATGGATATACAAATCCTTACCCTGACATAAACATAAATACAAAAATGATGTAAAAAAATAAAAAAGATTGATGGAGGGAACAATTACTCAGCAGTGATGTGTTTAAACAGCTAATGTTATGGTACATTTACTTACACAACTGTACCGTGTTCATCATAACTACTGGTGCTTTAGCCTCAGGTGTCAGGTGCAATATGAAGCTTATACAGAGAGAGCAGAGGAAGAATGAGGGCCCGAGGGCCCCCGCAGAATGGTCCTACCAAACCTTGTTCTAGACCTGGAACAGGAATCTTGCTTGTAATGCTTTGCAAAGGTATGTACAGAGGACCAAGTAGCTGCCTTGAGAATCCTTCTAGAGTCAATCCCTTTCCAATAAGCCAAAGAAGAAGCCTAGACCCTCATAGAATAAGCTGCAACCTTCCCTGTAAGTTTTTTTTTTTTTATTGTGTTGGAAATAACAAAGTGAAATAGCCAGGGACAACCAGAAATATCTATTTTGATATGGGTTGCTGCTCTTTTTCCTTACCTTCATAGGAAATAAACAGCTGTTCACCTTTCCTGTAGGGTTTAGTTCTGCCACAATATCTGAGTTGCCTGTGTACAATGAGATTATGAAGAATAATTTCTTCCTGTATTTTAGGTTATGGAAAAAAGACATGGAGATTGATAGCATGGCTTAAAGTAAACTCTGAAATCACTTTAGGCATAAGTGAGGGATTAGTTCTCAAAAAAGCCTTGTCTTTATGGAGCACTAAACAGGGTTCATCCACCATAAGTGCTTACAGTGCAGATATTCTTTTTGCAGAAACTCTTCTGAATCAGGGGGTCTTCCAGGAATTGATCCAGTTGTGGTGATCCCAGGAAGATACCACATGTTTTCTAGGTGAAGGTATGTATAAAGTCTCTTTCATAACAATAAGCAAAACTGTTTGTTCCAAGAAATGAACCATAAATCAGGCTGATGAGCTGGTTTAAATGAAGGAAGTTACCTTTTCCAATACAGGTTAAGATCACAGAAAGGTGCCACCTAGTTCCTAGGTGCATACATATGTAAAACCCCTTTCAAATATAGCTTGACCAAAGACTGAGATCATCTATGGGCAGATATACTAAAATGGCTGAGAGACGAACTTCAGTGGAGGAATTTGAAAAGCCAGAGGATACCTCACACAAATGTTGCAAAACCAGTGATACAGAACCCTGAATTGGCCCTGGTTCTTAGTATGGAACCAATTAATAAATATTTACCATGTACCAATATAAAATTTCCTTGCAGTTGGAAAAAGATAAGATATCAAAACTGAATCATTCATGCAGTCAGTTGTAGGTGTTCCATATTTGGGTGTATGAAACTCCCCGTGTCTTGTGTGACTATTCATTGTGTGAGGAAGCTTGTGGTAATTGCACTTGGCCAGTTTCATAAGAAAGGAGAGTCACTGTTGCCTGGAACAGAAGGGAGTCACCACAATGATTTTGGGAGTCCTAAATCTTCAGAATGACCCTGGTTTTCAGTGGAAAGAGTGGAACTTCATAAAGGAACATTCCTGTTCAAGAAAAGGAAAAAGCTTCTGTTTTCCAGGCCTGTTTCCAAGGAATCTTGGAGTACAACTTGTTCAGTTATCTGCTTTCAAAGAAGACAAATAGATCCACTTAAAAAGTTACCCATAACTGGGTCAATACCTGGAAAACCTTGAGATTTGATTTCCACTTGCAAGGTCTTTCCCGGTCCTGCTCAGTTTGTCTATCACAACATTTTTCTCTAACAGAATGTAAGAAGCATGGATGGTTAAAGACTGCTGAATTTCTACCTCCCAAGCTACCATAGCCAATATACATAGGGGTTAAGATCTAGTACACCTCTATTTGTTTATGTACCGTATCAATATGGTGTTGTCTGAGATCACCTGAAGGGACACTGCAGACAATAGATGACACAGAATTAAGAGTGTGAATAACAGATAGCATCTCTTTGACAGCGATGTGCTATTAAGTGTCTTGTTTGTTTCACAGACCTTGCACTTTCACCAAATTGAGACAGCCCCCCTTGCAATATCTGATGCATCTGTTGTTACAGATTGTGCATGGGGTAGCCAGAGAAAAGGGGAGATGTGGATGCAAAGATATCTGGTCTCTCCACCAAAACAACTCTCTTTTCACAAAGCCCAACACTTTTATCTGAAAGGTCAGTGGGTGAAGATGTTGGGAACAAATACATTTTCTCATGTATTTACCAGATTGAATAAATAAGTAAATAATGCATAATCTGGCAAACAGAATTGTAAGAATTATAGAAGTCATGG
This sequence comes from Protopterus annectens, assembly GCF_019279795.1. NCBI lineage: Eukaryota > Metazoa > Chordata > Ceratodontiformes > Protopteridae > Protopterus > Protopterus annectens. Next base: position 72,509,650 of record NC_056725.1, read on the forward strand.
ACACCTATAGTCCTGAGGTATTCTCTTGCAGTAGTCTGAGCCTGGCTGAAGAAACTCAGGTACAATTCTAGATAGAAGTCTACTTTTTCCTGAGGAAGGAATGTTTTTTTTTTTTACATGGAGGCATCCAGAAGGCATACTAGGAATATTATCCCGTGGGAAAGAATCAAGGAGGATTTCTGAATGTTGACCTGAAATCTTAGATTGATAAGTAGGTTTCTTACCCATGTAAGGGACACCTGACACTTTGAGAAGACTTTGCAAAGATAAGTAAGTTATCTAAACAAGGAAAAATGTGGATACCCTGCAGTCTGCAATAGGCTATCACAGGAGCTAGACGTTTTGTGAACACCCTCGGAGCAGTAGATAACCCAAAGGGTAATGCAGAGAACTGATATGATAATTTAACCCAGACACATAAAGTCTTAGAAAACTTTTCAAATTTGTATCAATAGGAATATGACAATAAGCATCTTTCAAGTCTTGAGTTATCAGAAACTTACAGGAGGAATGAGAGGTAACAAGGTTTGTAAAATCTTGAACTTTGGAACTTTCGCAATCAGTTAGAGAAAGTGCAGGCTGAGAATTGGCCTCCAAGAAGGATCTTTCTTTGACATCAGAAAAATAACTTCAATAAAAACCTTTCCCCCACTAATCTAGGAAAACTTGTTATATGGACCACACATAAAGCATTTGGTTGTTGTCTGGCAGGAAATAGGTATGTCTGATTTTCAGTATGAGAGGGAATCCCCTAAAAAGGAGGGAAGCTTTTCCAGTGCCATCTGTAACCCTCCTGAACAACTCCTAGAACCCATTGATCTGAAACAATCTAATGCAAAAAATGAAGATGAAGACCCAGGCTCTGTGAGAGATGTTCAAGGGAATGATATGGAGGGGAAGAGAGGAAAAAAGAATGTTGAGATAGTCATTTTGTTTTATTGGACTGTCCCTTTTTCTGGAAAGTTCCACCCTTTTCCTTTGAACTTTTCTGCTAGTCTTTCTTGTATGTCTACCTGTAGAAGATTGTTGAGGCTGCTTATTTTGATTTCTGAAAAGTAACCTGAGTCTACAAAATTTAAACTTTCGGATTTAACATCTTCAAAAATATTTTGTGTATGCACCTATGCAACCCACCTCATAACAATAACAGTTGCTGTTCTGGATACAGAGTCAGCTTAATCATAGGAACACTTTAAAGATGCTTTGTTACCTGGGATACAGAAATAGTTAAACAATTCAAACAGGACTTTTATTTATTTATTGTCTTTTCTTTACCAGGAAAGTCTGACTGGGCACAAGTCCCATTTTCAGTGGGGCCTAGGGAGAAAGGCTCCACATAAAATACATATTTACAATGAACAGCAATACAAAATTAAATTTTAAGTATCATTTTGGAGGTAACATTGAGACAAATACGGTTTGGTAAATTGGATGCAAACTTAGCTGTTTTATTGTAGCAAACCTCTAGTTAATTTTTTAAAGTGGAGTGAAGGTTAGTCAGTATGGGTGCTACATAGAGAAGTAAAAGAAGATATAATGTTACTAAAGAATTCCTAGAGTAGTCAGAGAGAAAGGGTTTGTTTCTGTAGAGGAAGCCTAACTTTTGGTGAGTTTTCTTAATGACGTGTTAATCATATATCATACCTCTCAACTGTACAGATTTGTGCAGAATGTCCAGATTTTTGCCTCATATGTTTGGTCTGTTTTTCATAAAATTGTGGTTTTCTGTGGCAAATCATTAAAGAGTGAAGTTATGAAATAATGAGGGACATTTGTGTTTCATGCTTCAGTCCCTGTAGAAAAGCCATGCTAATGCAAAAACGTGTTATTCTATCAACTTTCTAAGTTTGTAAGAGCAATATATAAAAATTGTCCCTATTTTGGGCCAGTATCCCACTTTTATTTATGGCTTCGTCCAGATTTCTTGCTGTAAGAGGTTGAGAGGTATGTTTTAAGTTATCATCAATGAAGACACCAAGAAGCTTCCTCTTGGAAACTGTTTCAATTGAAGTATTTGCTGATGTGATGTTGAAGGATTGTTTCTTTGCTCACAGAGAGTTGGGTAAAAACACATTTATTTGTTTTTTGTTTTTTTTTTTTTATAATGTAAAAGTAGTTAGTAGTCATGTAGCCAGGCCTCAGCTAAGGAAAAGGAGTCTTGAGTCATCTTGTGGAGTAACGGCAGAAGTAGTGCAGAACATATGAGTGTGGCATCATCTGCATATTGTACTATGGAGGCTTCTGTGGTAGCTTTGTGAAGACTATTAGTGAATATGATGAACAGTAAAGGGCCTAGAACAGATACCTGAGGTACACCAACAGAAACAGACAGAAAGAGGGAGAGGTCTCACTTGCATTTTGCAGTGTGGATTCTGCTGGTGAGATAGCTGTAGAACCAGCTAAGGGATGAATAAAATAGTCCTTGGGAGGATAATTCATGGAACAGGTGTTGGCATGAAACTGTGACAAATGCTTTTGACATGCATAAGAAGAGGGAGGCCACTAATTTGCTGGTGTTTCTATTAGAGTTTATGATTTTGGTAAAATTGAGCAGAGCAGCAGTGGTACTGTGGTGAGGTCAGAAACTGTGTTTGAGATGAGATTATTATTGTGAAGATGGGAAAGCAATAGGGAATGAATGCATTTTTCTAATATTTTGGAAAGTGGAGGTAGAATGGCTATAGATCAGTAAATAGAGAGGTCGATTTATGTTCTGCCTTTATGTAGATGTATGATGTGGAATTTTTTTTGAAATGGTAGGGACATAGCTTTCTGTAATTGATTGGTTTATGTGTATAGATAGAGGGTATATTATAGCATCTGCAGCAATTCTGAGATATTCTGGTGGCAGGTTGTCAGCAGCTGGTGTGGATTTTCTTTTAATTTTAGGAGGTGTTTTTTGATAAAAGAGGTAGATACTAGTTGGAGGAAGAAAGTATTTTGGTGGTGATTTGTACTGTTTGGGATAGTGAGGGTGGTGTGGGTTTATTATTAAGTAGGGAGAGACAGAGTGTATGAAATGTGTATTGAACTGTCTAGCTGTAGGAACTGAGTTTCTGGTGGTAGTTGGTGAAGGAGTTGTAGATTGGCCTGGGTGTTATAGTCTTTTGATTGTGTTCAAGGGAAGCTTAGGGTTTTGTTGGTGGTTGTCTTAGAGCTTGGAAAAGTTTTTAGTTTTGTCTGATCTGATTTTTGTTTAGAAAGGTTCCTAAACTGTCTAAAATAATTGCCATTTCTCTGGTGCTTTGTCAGTAGACCATGCTTTCCAAGTCTTATGTCTGTTTCACATGAGTTGCCTGGTTTATTTTGTGAGCCATGGCATGGAGCTGGATTTGATCCTGTTGATCTGATGGGCACTAGCTCATGTAGTATGTTAAAGAATGTGTTGTCACAGTGAGCTATGGCATCACCTAGAGGTAAGTATTTTGGAATAGCCTGGTTGTACTTGTTGAGGTAGCTAATGAAGGTATCATTATTGAAGGAGGATAGTTTCACACATTATTATAGGTTCATAGGTTCATAGGTTGGTACTAGGCTATCGCCCCTAGGGCCTATACAAGCCTAGCCATAACAATTCCCTGGATATTTCTTCCCACAATATTTACTTCTCTGGACCCCTGTCTAGCAGGGCAACTGACATGATCCCCCAGGGTGAATTTCCAATCTCCCATCCAATCATCAAGGTTCCTTTTGAAGAGAGCCAAGGAGGCACTTTGCTTGACATGTATGGGCAGTCTATTCCAGAGTATGGGGAGTCTCTGGGTCAGGAACCTATCCCTCCAGCATGTTTTGTTCATTGTGATGACAAGGTTTAGATCCCTGGAGTGTGTGGCTCTGAGGGATTGGGATTTTTTAAGTGGAGCATGTCCAACAGCTCAGGGTTTGACATGGCCTTGTATGTTAAGCAGAGATCACCTTTGAGTAGACAATATGCCACAGAGTATAGCTGGAGTTTTTTTAGACGGTCAGCATATGGCATCTGCTTTATGCCAGTGATTCTTTTAGTGAGGTATTCCTGTGGCCTTTCCAGCTGTTGCAGATGTCTTATGAGGTACATACCAAATGGGGCATTATACGCTATAATGGATCTAATGAGGTATGAGTACAGTGGGACAATGACCTCCTTTTTTCTGGATGAAAAGCCCTTAGTGATGAGGTGTGCCACATAGAAAGATTTCCTGACTGTTGTGGTGATGTGGTTATCGAAAGTGAGACCACTGTCCACCTGTGTCCTTAAGTCTCTCATCACACTTTTGATGTTTAGTGTAATGCCACCTATGCGGTAATTCATGGGTACATGTTTTTTTCCAAAGGGGATAACTATACATTTCTTGGTATTAAGCTTGAGCCCATGGCTCTGGCACCAGGCATCTGTTTCTGTAAGGCCCTTTTGTAGAATATCCACATCATTTGGGGATTCAATAATGTCTCCCAGTTTGCAGTCATCTGCGAACTTTGTTAGCGAGAGTCCCTTAGTGTTGGCCTGTACTTCAGAGAAGTAGATGCCAAACAAGAGTAGTCCCAGGACTAAACGCTGAGGTACTCCACTTGTCTCTTGCCTGGAGCTGGATTTGGAGTCGGCTACTTTTACAGTCTGGGTTCTGTCAGTAAGCCAGTTGGCAACCCACCGAGTGACATAGGGATTTATGCCCAGCTTAGTAAGTTTATCTATGATTCTAGAGTGGGGGATGGTGTCAAAGGCCTTGGCGAGGTCCAGATAGGCTGTGTGGACTGCCTTACCCTCGTCCACAGCTCTGGAGACTGATTTGAAGAAGTCAATCAGATTCAGGAGACAAGATCAGCCCTTCACAAACCCAAACTGGGTGGGGTCTGGTGTTTGAAGGTTGCCAATGTCTTTGTTTATAAGTTCCATGATAATGCATTCCATGCCCTTGCAGATCAGGCTTGTCAGACTGATGGGACGGTAGTTCCTGGGATCCAAAGTGGGGACCTCCTTTGTGGAATGGGATAACTGTAGCTGTGCACCACTCAGTGGGCATGAAGCCTGAGGTGAGGCTATGATTAAACATGACACTTAGGTGAGGTGCCAGTTCATTTTGTAGTTCATGTAGTACACAGCCTGGGATGTCATCTGGTCCCATGGATGCTGTATTCTTAGCTTTGGAGAGTGCGGTTTCTACCTGTGTGACCATGATTACTGGAATCTGGCAATCTTTTGGTATTGAGATGGGCCCTTTAGGGGGTGAGAGGGGGGTGAAGTTGGCACTAAATCGATCTGCCAGGATATTGGCAATATCCTTGGGATCAGTATATTAAATGCCATTCTGTTGTAGTTCAGAGCAGATCTGAGCATTGACATTTAGATTCTTGACAAAACTATAGAATGCCTTGTGGTTGTCTTTGGAATCTTTGGCAATTTTATTTTTGTAACCAGCTTTTGAGGATTTTATGATGGATCTCAGCTTCTTACTGAGGCTGGTGAGGGAGTTTTTTGCATCCTGGGATTTCCCTCTTTTCTGCAACAGTTTCTTCCTTCTGTTGTTTAGTTTTTTATAGCAGGGGACCACCAGATTGGCTTCCTTTTTTTGGAGAAGAGCATCTTGGTTCTATTTGGGATGGCAAGAGTCATGCATGAGTGGATGTGCTCGTACAGTGCCTTAGTGTAGGATTCTGCAGTCGAACTTTCAGTTCCCGTCTGCATGGGTGTCATGAAGTTTGTCACTTCTGACTTCAGCAGCATGAAGTTGGCTTTGGAGAAGTTTTTTAAGGAGGTTTCCTTACTGGGGGGTGGGGTGGGATGTGGATGTCAAGGGTGATTTGCTTATGGTCAGACCTGACCAATGAGGGGGTGACCACTGGTGTGGAGCATCTATCTCCCATGTTGGTAATGACCAGGTCTAGGATATTGGAGCCCCTGGTGGGACAATGGATTAGTTGATCCAGGGAGTTGGAATTTATGAATTCCAAGAACCGTTGGAAAAAGGAGTTGGTACCCAAGTAGTTTTCCCAGTTAATGGCAGGGTAGTTGAAATCACCCAGTATTAGGGTGTTTGGTTGTATCTTAATATTTTCCAGTATGTTTAGAAAGGTGTAGTGAGAATCTTGGGGCATGGTGGGGATCTGTAGCAAGCTACAATTTGGATTGCAGTCTTACTTAGTGTTAGTTGCACCTGGAGAATTTCAGATGCATTGTGTTGGGCAACTAGCCTGGAGGTGTGAATATCCTTGGTGAATATGGACACTCCTCCACCTTTAGTGTTTTGGTCTTGGTTTTGTGGCCGAAAAGTGTGGTAAGAGTTGTAGCCTGGTATTGCAGGGGTGCTCTCTGGAGCCTTGAACCAGGTCTCAGTTACTGCACAGATATCGATGTTCTCCATTTTTAGGAGTGCCTTGAGAGAGTGCATTTTGAGGTTTAGACTTCTAGCATTGAGTAGCATTACCTTCAGATTTTGCATGATTGTATCTGTTACGATGGTCTTTTATCCTTTGAACCTTGCCTAAAAAAGGCACTATAGAGGTGGCAAGAGCTTTAGCCAGTAACCTGAATCCCAGGAGTGACAGGTGCAGACCATCTCTGGCAAAGCATCGTGGTTTGTCGATCATGTCTGCCCAAGCAGTCAGATACTGGATCGCCTTTGAATGACACCAGAAGCTTAGCCAATTGTTGAAGTCAATCATTTTGTCCTTATACTGTGGTATCATTCTGGGTGAAGGCAGGATGCTACTCAGGGCTAGGGTCATACCTGCCTGGGCCACATGATCCAAGAGCTCTTCCATGTCTCTTTTCATGTAGTCCAGGGAGGTACGTCTCAAGTCATTCACTCCAGCATGGACAATGACAGAGTCGTATTTGTAGTTGTTGTGGAGTGACTTGAGTGCATGCGTTATTTGGTGGAGCCTGGCACCCGGCAGGCAGCTGACAGTAATTTTCGCTTTGTTCAGCCTGGTGAGTGGGACATCAGTGTGCCTGACTATAGAGTCACCTATGACTAAAGTGTTGGGTACATTGTCTTGCCTTAGGGGCTGTTGTTGGGTGGCACACTGGTGTTCTGAGCTATGTGTCACTTTGGTTGTGACTGGTGTTTGTTTGTGTTTCAGCTTTGGAGGTCCTTGTTGCTTGGGCAGATTAATGTTAAGGACCTCCGCATATGTGGGTTTAGTGTTGCTATGTGTGGGTGTTGATGGTGTGGGTTTTGAAGGGCTATGAGTTGCTTGAGGGGTAGTGCAGGTGTTAACCTTCTCCTCTTGACAGTCTAGCACAATCTTGGCCGGAGAGAGCTTTGCTTCCAGTTTGGCTATGTAAGTGCATCTCTCGCAGGTTGTAGTGTTGGGTGGTAGGATGAGAGGATTGTCTGTGTACATGAGGCAGTTGCCGCATTGCCCCAGTATGCCCAGATTCACCAGGTGGGTAGGAGAAATCACCAGAAGCTGACCCTTGGACATGCCTGTTTAGGTGCTTTTTTTATAAAGTACAAGAGCTGTTTTCCCTTACCTTTGCAAGGTACTTTGCAATTATAGGCTGTTTAGTGCCTACAATTAATTTCTCCTTATTGACAAGGAGAGTTAAGTGCTTGTATCAGTTTCAGGCTTCCTAGTGCTTTCCAGCAGGTTCTAGAGCAAGTGCTAGTCACAGGGGTTCAGATTTTAGTGCTACTACTGAGAAACCAGCTAGTTCTAAGGGAAAATTTGAAGAGCAGACTTTCTGGCACCTGGAATAGTTTAACTGTAGCCTCGCAGTGCAGCACGATGTGAAAAATGTGCAAACACACGCGTTTTTAAGCCAGAAAGTTGGAAGGGATAGAAATCAGCCCAAAAACGCTAATAAAATTACAATTTCAGAGCTGGAAACCACTCCTCTAGTGTTAGATAGGCAGTACAATACTCACCACTCCCACTGGTAAGTAGTAGGACTTCCCTCTACCACAGCATGGATAGCTCTGAACACAGAAAATAAAGTCCTGAGACAAGCAAAGCCTGGGATATGGACTGGCTAGGAAAGGTGGGAAACGAGCAAACAAGATAGTATTTTTTTTTGTTAAAACTACATTGATAAATAGGTAGTCTACAAGACTGTGCAATCAGCCGATGTGCAGTGCGGGAGTAGGGAGGTCTAATGCCCTCACAGTACTAGCAACAACCTCTAACAACCTCTGACTGAAAGATTATATTAACATCACCTATGATGACTGCATGTTTATGTGCATGATTAGATTGTCTCACAGCAAAGGTAGGTAGATTGTCATGATGGTGTCTGGTAGACAGCCAGCAGTGTTAAATTTGCTAGGGGTAGTGGCGAGGATCCAGTCTAATGTGGACTCCCTGTTACTGCAGTTGTCTATTTGTAGCAGTAGTAACAATCTGGGTAAAACCAAAGAGATTGATTGAGCGTGTGGGAGAGTCAGAGTTGATAAATAGGTAGTCTACGAGACTGTGCAACCAGCCGATGTGCAGTGCGGGAGTAGGGAGGTCAAATGCCCTCACGGTACTAGCAACAACCTCTGACAACCTCTGACTGATTATATTAACATCACCTATGATGATGGTTTACTTGTTGATATTATGAGAAATCCAATACAGTATTTCTTCTAGTAATGAGATGTTGTTTCCAGGATGGATATAGATGGCATTGATGTATATGCTCTTGTATTTGTTGATTTCCAGGAAAGAGAGAATTCTTTCAGCACTGGGGAAGTTGGGTGCATGAGGGAGTAGGAAGTGATTTCAAGGTGTTTTTTGTATATCACAGCCACATCATCAGCTTTCCTATGCTGTCTGTCATTTCTAATGGTGTTGTTGCCTGAGGAAAATTTCCTGGTCTTTAGTATCTGGTTTTAGCCTGGTTTGCTATTAATATGTCGGAGATGTATGAGGCTACCTAGGGATGTAACTGTGGTAATTTATTATAGTTGCTCCTAAGATTTAAGTTTATCAAAAGTAGACTATTACTTTAGTTGAGTGGAAGAGGAGAAGTAGGGGTAGCTGAGGGGGTAGAGAAGGTTCATAGATTTATAGGCAAGTATTATGCTAGCTGTCCCTGCAGGCCATTTTAAGCCTAGCCAGTTTTCCTTTTCATGCTAAAATTTACCTATCCTATTAGGCTATAGATTGACCTTACACATCCCATGGTCAATAATTATATATTACCCCTAATGAGAATAACTGGGATCATACCATAGATAATTTAAGGGGACACATGTATGGACTAAAGCATTTAGAAGCTGCCTCTGTCCATTAATAGTCCTGGGGTAAATTTTCTGTTTCCCATCCATAGATCTAGTTTGTGCTTGAATAGAGACAGGGACAAACTTTTTTATGGGGATGGGGACTCTGTTACAAAGCAGAGGTATCCCCTGTAAGCTATACCTGTCTCTCCAAATCATTCTGTCGATGTTGCAGAGGATGTTTAGATCCCTAGAAAGAGTATTTCTGATGTAATTCAATTTTCTGATGTGCAGTAAATCCATCAGTAATGGGGGAGAGGATGCCTTGTAAGCTAGACACAGGTTACCTTTTAGCAGTTTGTAGGATAGTGAGAATAATGACAGGGCTTAGAGTCATCCATGTAGGAATTGTTGTTTAGGCCTTGTATCTTTTAGTAAGGTATCTCTGCATGTGTTCCAGTTGCTGCACGTGCTTAGACAGATACATGGAATTATATTCAATGATTGGCCGAATGAGGGCAGAGAAAAGGGGAGCAATGACACCCCTAGATCTCGATACAATCTCTTTGTGTAAGAGCTGTGCAGTACAGAAGGACTTTCTTACAACAATTGACACATGTTGGTCAAAAGTTAGGTCACCGTCCACATAAGTTCACAAGAAGAAGTGGGTCAACTCTTACGGGCATATTGTCAGTGTGGTAGTTCCCTGGAACAGGTGATTTAAATCATATTTGTTATTCCCCCTAGTGGGTACTCTGATTAATTAATTGTTCCAAGATATTTGCATTGGCAAAGTCCAGTAATCTCAGTGCTTGTACACTAGTGGTTGTAGAGGTTACCAGCCGCTTAGGGTTAGTGCATGTCCAAAAAGAGTCAATAGAGTTGGCACTAACAGAGTTTGCACACAAGTAACTAAGGGTGCTTATTAATGTAATTGCAAAGGTAAATCTTATACTATGTAGCATTCAAAGCTGTAGATTAAAACCAATGAGGGTAGAAAGACACAATAGTAATACAGCGAGTAATTATCGGTGAAAATTCAGAGCATGAAAAAGGGAAAAAGCAAAGCAACATAGGACTGCCTATACAGGCGTAGAAGGAGAATCACAAAAGTGCAATTAAGAAAGTACAGGCTGCCAGTAAGAGTAGAGTGTAGCTCTTTATTTAGACAGGGAAGGGGAACGGAACACTTAAGGGCCAGGGGAACTATTTTTAATTCTAGTTCTGAAAAAAACAGCCAACAAGCAGACCACTAAATACTGGCCAAGCAGAGAAGAGACATTAAACTTGGTACCATTTTGAGCAGATGAGCAGAGCATGAGTAGGATAACAGAATGAACAAATAAATTCTTTACACTGAGTAAAAAGACAAGTCTGTAAGCTTTTGTAAGGCTGGATGTTGCTTTTATTCTGCTGTAGTCTTTAAGGTGGGGGGAGTGCAGTACATGGCTATACTGAAGAAAAAGAAAGCCTGTAAGTTTTTGCAGGGATGGATGCTGTATTTACTCTGCTGCAGTCTTTGGGGTGATGGTGCAGTCCACAAATATAATGAGTAAAATGACAGACATCTAAGATTTTGCATGGCTGGATGTTGTAATTATTCTGCTGTAGTCTTTGGGGTGAGGGTGCAGTCCACCTTTGCAGGGCTGCATGTTTTATTTACTCTGCTGCAGCCTTGGGGAGGTGCAGTGCATAACTATCTGGCTATTGTTTATTTTATTTTATTTTATTTATTTTACATTTGTTGACCGGGCTAGTCCAGCTGGATAATTTCCATTTTCAGTGGAGGCCCGGGGAGAAAAGCTCCACAATTAAAACAAGGTTAAACATTTAAGCAACAATGCATACATTTTAGTGTAGTAGAAAATACAGCGAAAAAATTCAGGTAAAACAAATAGCCTAAGCTATATATTCATTTTTTTTTAGAACAGTACAGTAATTTAGTCGCTTTGAAATAGCAGGGAAAGATAGTGATTTTTACGTGGGAGGTATGGCTGAAGAGCGAAGAAGTCATTTAGTCTGGATTGGTACAAGAGCAGAGCCAGAAGTTGTTAAGATGTAATAGAAGTTGTTTTTGAAAAGTTGAAAGGAGTCTAGTGAGGTAATGTGTGGGGAGGTTATTCCATATTTTCCTATGGAGTTTGAAAATAGACAGTTACCTGCTGAATTTGTAATTCTAGTTGTGGTGACTTGTATCTTTTCGCAGATCGCAACTGTTTCAAGTTTTGTAGGGAGTAAGGAGGTTACTGAGAGCTGGTGTTTTTGTTGGTTGATAAAGAATGTTATGTGTAATTAAGAGTTGTTGATAGATAAGCTTGTTAGGTAGTTCTAACCATTGTAATTGTTTTAGGTTATTACAGTGGTGAGTTCTGTACTGGGATGCTGTGGCAAAACGGGCTATATTATGGTAGGATGTAGTTAGTTTTTCAGGTTACCTTTAGAGATTGGTGTAAATAGAGGAAGCATACAGTAGGGTGGAGATAAGATGTGATTGAGCTAAGGTGGTCCGTGCTTCTGGAGTAAGGAAGGGTTTTATTCTGTACAGTGAACCTATCTTTTATTTACTGCTTTTATAGTGTTATTGATATGACAATCATAGTTAAGATTATTATCAATAGTAACACCAAGCAGTTTGGTAGTAGAGTCTGGGGAGATAAGAGAATTGTCAGCTGCAGTAATAGTAAAATTTAGTTGAGGAGATTTGTGGGTAGGTGAGAATAGTAATAGCTTTGTTTTCTTGGAGTTGAGAAGGAGACATCTTTTGAGAACCATTGTTCAACGGTTGAAAAGGTAGATTGTGTGAGTGACTGGAGTTCAGATTGGTGGGAGCTGTACAGATGATGGTAGAATCATCTGCATATTGTATGCAGGTAGTGTTATGGATAGATGATTGAAGATCATTAATAAAGATAGAGAATAAGAGTGGACCTAATATTGATCCTTGAGGTACTCCTAAGGAGATAGGTAGTAGAGCAGATAGAGAATTTTTCCAGAGTACTGCTTGTTGTCGGTTTTCAAGGTAGGATGAGAACCAGGTTAAGGAGGAAAAATCCAAGGCAAGTGAGTTTAGTATATGTAGGAGAAGTTTATGGTTGACCATGTCGAAGGCCTTTGACAGGTCTAGGAAAAGAGAAGCAGTTAGTTTGTTATTATTACGGTTACAGTTTATTGTGTTAGTAAAGGAAAGTAGTGCAGTGGTCGTACTATGTGAGGGTCTAAATCCATGTTGAGTGTTTGCTAGTAGGTTATTTTGAAGGAGATGGTTAAGTAGTTGTTTGTGTATACATTTTTCCATGATTTTAGCTAGTGGAGATAATAGTGCTATTGGGTAGTTAGAGAGGTCAGTGGATTTGCCTCCTTTATGTAAGGGTATGATGTGTGATATCTTCCAGATTGCTGGAAAATCACTTTCTTTTATGGATCTGTTTATTAGGATCAAACAGGGTAGGCTATAGCTTTGCTGCTTCCTGAAGGAATTCAGCAGGAAGCTTATCTGCTGAGGGGTAGTGGGTTTAAGTTTTGTAAGAGAGATTGTATGTAGGATGTGGGTATGGGTTGAAGTTGAAGGGAAGGAATGACTTTGTTGGCGTTACTTAAGATCAGTTGGGAGGCATCAGGGATAAATGGCTTGCTAGTGTTTGTATGGAAGTAGTAAAGAAGCTATTGAAGTTATTGGCTATTAAAGAGGGATTATCAGGGTCTAGATTCTGTGGGTTAGGTGTTACTATTTTACCTGGGGTAAGTAGATGATTGATAGTAGACCAGGACCTTCTTGGTTCTTTTGTGGATTGCTGAAGTTCTACATAGTAGTTCTTTTGTCTGAAATAATAGCATTTTTGGTTTTGTTTCTCAGCTCTCTAAAGGTTTGATAGTCTGTTGGGTTTCTAGAGGAGCCATTTCTTCCAAGATTTATTTTTAAGCCTGATCTTTTGTTTAGTATTAGAGGTAAGCCAGGGTGCTGTTCTGGTCTTTATTCTAATGGTACGACTTGGGGCATGGTGGTTTAGGATTGTAAGGAATGCTGAGTTGAAATATTCTACGGCTTTGTTGAGAGAGAGGTGCTTTAGAGGGGTCCAATTGTATTGTGAGAGTTCTGTTTGAAATCTTTGGGGATTAAATTGTTTCTTTGAATATAGTGTTCTATGTGAGGTAGGTAAGTTTTGATGAGTTTTAGCTCTAATGACATATGTGAGGGAGTGATCGCTAAGGTCATCAGGAAGGATGCCAGTTTTGTAGCTTTGTGAGGAGGAGTTTGTAAGAACCCAGTCTAAGGTGGTTTCTTTTTTGCTTGTTTTATTTATTCTAGTGGCACTATCAAGTAGTTGTTTGAAACCAAAAGGTTTAAATGGGAAGTAGGGTTAGCATTGTTACAAGATTTCCAGTCAATGTTAAAGTCTCCAAGGAGTAGTGTTTCTTGAGGGAGGTAATTTGAGAGTTGTTCAAGAAGTTGTTCTAATGTGGGGATATTATTTCCTGGAGGCAGATAAGCACAAATGATGTTTATTGATTTAGTAGTATTAATTTGAACTCTAGAGCAGATTATTTCGACATTATTGTTTTGGGTAAGAGCAAGGTCAAGAAGAGTAAGCTTCAGGTTAGATTTATATAGGATAGCTACTCCACCTCCTTTCTTGGAGGTGCGATCAAGTCTAACAATGTTATATCCAGGTGGGGTAATTTCAATATCTTTAATAGATGGTTATAGCCAGGTTTCTGATAAGCATAGAATGTCAAAGTTGTGTACTTCTAGTAGGGCATGTATTTGACTAACTTTATTACAGATACCGCGATATTTAGGTGGGCCAAGGATAGTATGTTTGTAGTTATACTTGATGGAGGAAGGAGAGCTTTTATATGGTGACTGTGTGTTGCAGTATTTGTAGGTTGAGGGCCGGGATTGGGGTGTATGTCACCGTCCTGAAGTAGATGGAGTAGTAGACCATAGTTTTGGATATGTGTTTTAGAGATGTGTCAAATACTTTCTTTGATTTAGTTTTTAGTAGTTTACAATGAAATAGTCTATGGTATTTGGGAAGTAGATATATGGTTTGTGATGAGGTAGGTAAATAGGATGAAGGTAGGTATGTTGTAGGTGTACTAGTATGTTTTGAGGGAAGTGAGAGAGAAATAGTTAAGGAGTGTTCATAGGAGGTTAAGAAGTAGGTAGTAATGAGAAGGAATAATAGTAAGAAGGTGATAGGTAGTTTAAGTTGTGAGTGGAGGATAGTTGTAGACATGATAAGGTAGTTGTATGTGAAGTAGGGTTTCCTGATATGTTGTAGAGGGGTGTGTGGTGGGAGTAGGGGTAGAGTGGAAGGGGCTGTAATGGTATAGGACTTTAGTGAGATAGTGGTGGGTTGGTTAAAGTGGTATGTAGGTGTGACTAAGTGAAGGAAGTTACACAATCTGTGAGACTGTGAATTGGATAGGATAGCAGTAGTAGGAGGTGTGGCTTGTAGAAATATAAATGTAGGACCCCTGGGGTGGGTGAGATATGGGGTAGGGTGATGAGCGGAGCGGGCACACAAAGTAGATCAGAGGAGAGTGGAAAAGTATCAGGGAAGGAAGGGGAATCAAGGCAAGAGAAAGTATCCTCGGGGAGAGGATGAGACAGAGAGGTAAAGGAGGAAAAGGATTAGTATAAGGAGGGGAGAATAAAAGTGTAAGGCAGAAGTCAGTACTAATATCCCAAATAGGGATGAGAAAAGTATAACATCTAGTGGACAAAGTAGTAGTGCAGTAAGCAAACAAGGGAGCTACCAGGCGTGGAGCTGTACTAGAAGGGGAGAGAGGATAGCCTATGTGGCCATCCGAGGAGACTGTGAGGGGAAATGAAGGAGTAAGGAGGGGTAGCTGCTGGCTGCTTAGCTAGTGGCAGTCTGAAAGTTTAGCAGGAACATTTAGTTAAACGTAATATAACATGACTAGGTAGACATACTCTCTTTTCTGGTGGTAGAGGGTGGTAGAAGAAGACAATGTCCTGACCGAGTCCAAGGGTATTCTGTGGGGAACACCCTAATAGTGAAATTAGAGGGATACAACCCAGGCAAAGACACAGGGTCGTGGAGGGGATAGCTGTTAGAGGAGGGAGAGAGGACAAAAAGATAATGTTAGAGTACAATATTAACATACAGGGTTACAATTCAGAGTCAAAATGCAATAAAAGACAGGTTATGCAACTGGTAAGCAAAGCAACGTTACACATAGTTGATATAACTCTTTAGGATGTACATATTAATGGTGAAAAGTACATTTCAAATAAATAACTGTATAGCTAATAATATATAGAGCCTAGTGTTACAGCAAATCACCACACACACCAGAGTAATGCAGTGAACGATTCACGCTAACATAAACAAACTAATTGAAACACTTTCCCATTCCTTTAGGAGGTGTAGAAGGTGTGAATAGCAAATCATAACATGGAACGCCATTGTATAGAGAAAAATGATATGTGAAAGCAATAGGTGTGAGGACTAGGATAGGAGCAGTCCCAATGTAAGGCAAACCTAATAACTAAACGCATTCACTTCTAAGTTAGCAACAAATTCAAGAGCAGTCACTTTAAAAGCTAGCCAAACTATCTAAAATTATTCACGCTTGCATAGCCCGTAAGTACTCATAGGTTGGAACAGCACAGCATACAAAACCAGCATTTGCGTGAGATGTAAAGGGTTCCTATACCAGCTTAAGCAGTATCGGTATCAGTATCAGAGGGTCCCACTTATGTAGCGCTACCTGAAAGCTAAACGCATTCGTATAGCTGAGCAAAGATCCACGTGCTACAGAATCAATGCAGACAGTAGCGGAGTAGCATTACAAGAAAGACTATACTAAACGATTCGCTAATCTGTCCACCAACAATATTATTGCAATCCTACCAATTTAGTGCCACCTTAAGGCTGAACGCATTCGTGTTTGGATTAGTAATAGTAAACACGCTGTTCTATCAGTATCAGAGGTAGATGAGTAGTCTTATATCAGAGGCTGCATCAACGCAACTCCCACCAACCTGAACACAACAGTACTAGAGCCGTCCCATGTATTCAGTACCACCCAAGTGCTAAACACATTCGCTTACACTAGAAAGAGTACACACACTATAGCACAAATCCAGACAGTAAAAGAGCAGTCCTATACTAGAAAAAGTACACACGCCTATAGCACAAATCCAGACAGTAAAAGAGCGGTCCTTCAACTAAGGCTATACTAAACACAGTCGCGTTAACCTGAACATAAGCTGGAATAGCATATAATCATCAGTTTCACCTGACTTGGAGTGTTATAGGTAGATAACAGGTTACTACAGCAATATGGCACAAGCTAAACACATTTAACATAAACAGCAGTTAAACACCGACTACTAGAAATGTTACAATACAATTCCTGAAAACTGGAGTGCAATATACAGCTTAAAACTTACTTCAGAGCTGTCGCACACAGTCAAGCAGACTCAGCAGCAGCGAGGAGGGCAGATTTAAAGATGGCGCCTTTGGGATATGGGCAGTCTTTAAAAACTTCCACAGGAAGTCCCTAGGGAGGAGGAGGCGGAGATAGTAGGGGGTAGGTATAGACCGGAAAAGGAGGGGAGTGAAGAAACCTGGCTGAAGAAAGGATAGGATAATAAGGTTGCAGTAGGAAGATTAATAGAAGGGGAGGGGGATGGAGAGGGAAGATAGCAGGGAGGCAGGTATAGACCGGAAAGGAAGGGGGGTGCAGAGATCTGGCTGAAAAGGATAGAATAGTAATAGGTTCCGTAAAGAGAACAATAGGCTAGGGAAGGAGATAAGAGGCTAAGTGGGTAGGATGTGGAACAGGAGTAATATCTAAGGGTAATAAAACATACAGATATTGGGGCCTAGTAAATACAATAGTATGTGAAAAAGGGTAAAACAGGAGTACAGACCTGGGCTCAAAGGAGACAGGAGAAGCAAGTAGGGAGCCCAAGGAGAAAGGGTGTGAGCAAAACACAAAGTAGACCAGAGGAGAGTGGAAAAGCATCAGGGAAGGAAGGGGAATCAAGGCAAGAGAAAGTATCCTCGGGGAGAGGATGAGACAGAGAGGTTAAGGAGGAAAAGGATTAGTATAAGGAGGGAGAATAAAAGTGTAAGGCAGAAGTCAGTACTAATATCCCAAATAGGGATGAGAAAAGTATAACATCTAGTGGACAAAGTAGTAGTGCAGTAAGCAAACAAGGGAGCTACCAGGCGTGGAGCTGTACTAGAAGGGGAGAGAGGATAGCCTATGTGGCCATCCGAGGAGACTGTGAGGGAAATGAAGGAGTAAGGAGGGGTAGCTGCTGGCTGCTTAGCTAGTGGCAGTCTGAAAGTTTAGCAGGAACATTTAGTTAAAACGTAATATAGCATGACTAGGTAGACATACTCTCTTTTTCTGGTGGTAGAGGGTGGTAGAAGAAGACAATGTCCTGACCGAGTCCAAGGGTATTCTGTGGGGAACACCCTAATAGTGAAATTAGAGGGATACAACCCAGGCAAAGACACAGGGTCGTGGAGGGGATAGTCTCTTTTTTCTGGTGGTAGAGGGTGGTAGAAGAAGACAATGTCCTGACCGAGTCCAAGGGTATTCTGTGGGGAACACCCTAATAGTGAAATTAGAGGGATACAACCCAGACAAAGACACAGGGTCGTGGAGGGGATAGTTCAGAGCTGTCGCACACAGCCAAGCAGACTCAGCAGCAGCGAGGAGGGCAGATTTAAAGATGGAGATTTTATTGGAAATGACAGAGGGTGGCCAGTTGGGGACTAGCTCTCTAAACATGTTCTAAAGACTTATCTTTAAAAGAGGAAAACTGGCAGTAATGTTCCTAACATTGTCAGAAGAAACCATCAGATATTTTAATGTGAGCCTGGTAATTTAGAATTCTAAAGGCTAAAGTGTCAGAACAATAAATGCTCTTCCCAAATCTTTAGAAGCTTTCTCTACCCTTGTCAGACGGGGAGAGAGAAGCATAAATCAGAATTGTTATTTATTTTTTTTTCTTTGCAATAGGAACAGATCTGTGATGAGAAAACAAATGTTTATAATACTGATGAACTTTATAAAGTCTGTCTGCCTTTTTAGGGGTTGCAGGTTAAGTAATGGCTACAGCATGCCATGGAAACTCACCTTGTGATAAATCACAGTATCTCTTCAAAAGAAGCTGGAAAACAGTCTGTTCCCATTAAAACCTTGCTCAGTCATCATAGAAACTGTTTCAGAACATGAAAATTATTTCAAAGAAGGCTCTGAAGAAACATGTCTGCTAACTGGTATCAGGTATTAAAGCAGAAATATCAGAAGATACCTTTATCTAGTCTTTTTCCTCATCATCAGACAGGTAGTCATCAGAAAAATAAGGAACCAACTTATTTTTTCCACCAAAATTCCAATCACTTTTCAAAGCTTGTGTCTGCAATAAATGTTTAGCCAAGCAAAAAAAAAATCTTCCTTTACAGTTAGAGGAAGATAAATGATTAACTTTCTGTCTCTTTTTCCTAGGGACATCCTAGAAAGGGAATAGATCATGCATGTAGCCTTACCTTGGGACCAGGTCTGTCAGCTGGCTACACAGGGTTGCACTCCTTCTGCAAAACTCTTACAGGCTATTTTGGGGCGATCTATGCCTGGCATACAAGGCATTGTCAGACTCCACTCTGATGGATCTCCTGCATATCCACAAAACAAACAGTACCAGAATTACCTGTTCCAAAGGTTTAAATCTTGCCTGTGGTATAAATATGACATGCTGGAGAGACAGGTATGTATCCCACAGACTACCCCTTCTCTGGAATAGGCTCCCATCCATGTGAAGCGGAGTTCCACCCTAACCAAAGTCAAGTGTAATTTGGACAATTGGATGGGGAGCAGGAAATTCATCCCTTGTTTAGCACCAGTGTTTCTAATGGACACAGGTAGCCTGTAAATGGTTCATCTCCTAGGCCCCTGCTTGTAAATGTTTCATCTCACAAGCCCTTGCTTACACTTATCAAGGTTACCAGAAGTTGTCAAAGATGCAGGATGCATAGCTAGGCTTAAAAAGGCCCTTCTGGTCATTGGCCTACTAAATACCTATGAACATTTGAACCTATAAGAAGAAAAACTACGTATAATAGAACTGAATAACAATAGAGTGCAGAATGAATTGGTTAGCTAAAGGCTCCATCCGACTATAACGGGAGAAAATGAAGACAGAAAAGATAACATGGAGGCTCAATAAAGAGGAAAAGGAAGACTAGGATAGTAAAATATTGTTTAGCAGAGACAGTATGAGGGTTAAACAAAAAGGAGAGATGGGAATGAGAGTAACTGAAACATAGACAGAAATTAAAAAAGAAGTAAATGTATATGATACAGTGTAGTAATGCATGATGAAATACTGAATAACAGAGCAAAAGGTAGGCAAATTATAATAATAATGTGGAACAAAATACAGAGCACCTCGTAGTAGATGAATGATTCTGCAGTAACCATAATGAAAATACAGAAAAAATGCAAACTGCAGTCACAAGCATGGCTAAAAACAAAATAACTTTAATATCGGTGAGTGCTTTCACACCAATATAGGGTGCTTCATCAGACCATAAAAAAACAGTAAAAAACAAACAATTAAATAGTATCAATGGAATTTTTTCAGACATCATATGATAATTAAATATCCGAACTTGTCGCAGAAATAATGTATAGCATAGGAACAGCATGCACCCTGGGTATATTTAAGGTCTACTTCACGTTGTCGTAAGCTGACATGGAATGCGATATTGTCGGCATGACAATGTCGAAAGTTCAGAACAATGCGCAGGTAAACGGAAATCTCCATAAGGGGGAGATTTCCATTTACCTCAATGTAGTGCGGTCTCAGAGTTGGTATATTTAAGTAGAGGGGTGGGGGGGTGCAGGGGGTCTTGCCCCCCCTGCCTATGCTAGTTAGTTTTTTTATTAATTTTTTTTTTACGTTATTTGAATTTTTACTACTTTGATCAATAAAGTTCGACCTTTATTGATTCAATGTAGTAAGATTTCGATAACGTGATATAGATGCTATATTTATAGGAACATTCTTAAAGGGCACGGAATCAGGATATCTAGGTTTAACAATGATAATGATAAATTTCAAAAAGATCTTAAAATGTTGCAACATGAGTTTCTTGAAAGAGGCTATAAAAAGAATAAAGTTGATCATATGATTTCTGATGCTGGTAAGTTAAGGTTGGGTAAAGTGAGACCATATTTTTCTGTTCCAGTAGGGAATGAACAACAGAGACCTGCTGAATTATAGAGGAACAAGAAAGTCCCAGTTCCTTTATATTATACTAGTGATGTTGATGTCATATGTCAGATAGTGACAAAAAATTGGCCAATTCTTTTATGTGATGAAAAAAATCAGACAGTTGGTAGATGAACAACCTCGGTTTTTTTTTAATCAAAAATCTCTAAAGAGACGTGTTTGCTAGAAGAATAGATCAGCTGGAGAGTAGCCGTATGATTATTCTGGTACTTCACTGTGTAAGTCTTGTAATGTTTGCATGTATATTAATGATGGGAATTATTTCATACATCCTATCACTCATAAAAGATATTTCTTTAAAGTGGACGCAGACTGTTCATCTAGGAATTTAGTGTATCTGGTACAGTGCACTGTGTGCTCATCATTTTATATTTGTGAGATGAATCGCTTCCTAAGGGAACGAATGAAAGAGCATATAAATGGTATTCGTAGATGTAATGATAAAAATGTGCAGGCTAAGCACATCATTGAAAATGGTGATCAACATACTTCTATATTTATGGTTATAGAACTTTTAGCAGAGGGTCTGAGGCTGGATGATTTTAGGAATGTAACTGACTATGAGGTGCGATGTCTTGTTAAATTACAAGCTGATAGAGGCTTAGGTTTAAATGGTAAGGTACCTTTAAGACCAATTTTGAAATCACGTGATTTGACTAAGGGATTGAGCAATAACTTTGTATGTGTCTTTTGATTTGCTACTTTGTATTTTGCTTTTGTGACCGGATATTTAATTACTATGTGATTTTTGAAAATGTTCCATTGCTACTATTTAATTGTTTTTTTAACAGTTTTTTATGGCCTGATGAAGTGCCCTATGTTGGCATGAGAGTGCTCATCGACATTAAAGTTATTTTGTTTTTAGCCGTCCTTGTGACGGCAGTTTGTATTTCTTCCATATTTTTATTATAATAATAATGTACTTATGATTACTTCTGTAAAGGTTTAATGCATAATCTTAAAATATTGTTCTTGTCACATAACTTTAAATATGTCTTGAAAGTAATCGCAGTTTAGGATACCTCTCAACAACTAAGCTCAAAAATTCTGGACAAAGGCAAAAATAATGGGGAGACAGAGGCCCAAAATTAGGGACACATTTTAATCATTGCTGTTCTAAAGACAGAAAGTTACTAGAATAACAGAAGTAGCATTAACATGCATTTGCTGAAGGATATAACATTTGAAGCTCAAATGTCTGTCATTATTTAGTAACTTCAGTCCCCGTTAATTTGCCACAATAAATACATTTTATGAGAACAGACCAAAAATATAAGGAAAACATCTGTATAGTCTGCAAAATTCTGGGTAGTTGAAAACCAAGCAGTTTAGGCAATCTCTTTTTAATTTGTGCCATGTAAAGAAACTTTGTACATTCGGTTGAATATTGTGCGTTATTGCCTCAGTGTTATTTTTCAATGCTTGTATTTCTGTATCAGTAGTATATGTATTTATATCTGTATCTTTCAATATAGAGACATTTGCTTTCTTGAAAACTTAACCTAGGATGATAATGTTAACTGTGTCACCTTGGTAAGTATTATTATAATTACCAACGCTTTATTTGTTTTCATGATACAGTATTTAATTAAACATTTGAGTTAAATCTTAACAAGATAAGATAACAAGATGTTCTGTGGATCCACAATGCATATTAATAAGGCACTGGGTGCCTAAGCTACCTATTGTGTTGCTGGCTGCGAAACCTCATAAGCGAATGTAGTTAGCAATTCTGTGTAAAGAAGAGCACCTACGATGCTGGGATTTATGTACAATGCCACAATGATCACCGGGGGTATCACAAATAGCTGCTATTCTGTTAGTGCAACACATCTGCAGAGAGGCCAACTTAATGAGAGGACAAATAACCAGTAATAGGGACATATTTGACAAAGATGTCACATGGGAATGAGTTTGAATGTAACACCTCTTCTTAGAGCGAGAAATGTTGACAAAGCAATAAAAATGGGGGGACAAAGGGCCAGAAATAGGGACAGATTTTTAAGACAGCACTGAAAAATTCAGGAAGCTGATAGAATATATAACTTGTACATTAGCATGAACTTTCTGAAGAGCATGAAGTTTGAAATTCAAATGTCAGTCATCAGTTTCTGACTGCACTCTGCAAAGACATGCCAATGATTTGAGAGGAAAAAAGTGTTATGAGGAAAAGATCAAAAATATGAGACAAAAACTGGACATTCTGCTCTGATAAGGACAGTTGAGAGGTATGCACTCAAATGTATGTAATATTGAGTCACATCAGTCCAGATATCATCCCACTAATATGGCAGAAAGTCACATATTTGTTAAGGAAAACTTATGGACATCCTGGGAATATCTGGACAGTTGAGAGGTATGAATATGAGGTATATGGTCGAAACACAGTACAGGACAGTGTATCTATAGTGCAGAGTATTGTGATATCCCATTCCTGACATTCTGTGCTGAAGCTGTGTTAATGATCTGTAACAGGACATAGGACTGCCATGTAAAATGATCACCCCAGAGAAGTGTTTGTATTGAATAGGGACACACAGATGAATTGTAGGAATGAACACAGGGAAAGAGTACAGATAAAATTCCTGCATGTATAGAAGACGAGGGCATGTCAAAGGAAGATGGTTGTAGCAGCAACACCAAGCACATATCTATATGGTACAGTATGAACTGTTCAGTGAAAATGTGTTGTCTATGACTGTCACCTAAGGTGACATAACAATGGGGAGGATGTCTGTGTGAGATAAGTATCTTTACATGAATAATGCAAAAGACATCTATCGGGGATCTGACATATAACTGGGGTAGGGTGCATATTGGGAAGCTATACAAGATGATATATTTGAATTTGAATGTACTCTCAACAGAAGTCTCCAGCAAAATGGCCACAGGTAAAGGATCGTGGAAAATATTACAAGAACCAACCACAATCATGGACAATATCATAATAATACCCGAGTGATAACAGATGAGCCTGCACACACACACACTTGACAACTATTATGATACATCCACACTTTATGAGGGTGACCACACACACTGTCCTGCTACTGTAATGTCTGCAACAGGTGTTAGGAAGGACAGTGCTATACATGTATGGTCAATACAGGCTAGTTGCCTTGTGTGCATGGCATATATCTATGGCACAATCCACAATGTCGCAAATAATATACATGCCATTAATGTTGTCAAACACTTGTGTATGCAGTGTGTGCATAAGCTGAATAGGTAGCACAAATGCATCTAGTGTAACAAATCTCTAAGGCCAAGAACAGTGCATCAATGGGCCCAAACTGTTTCCTAGGATGCTGTCTAAATAGCATGAAACATGACCTATCAGGACTTCTGGAATTGCTATTTAACTGTAGTCTCCAAACAGGCTTTGTGCCTCATGAATGAAGAACAACAACAGTCATACCTTTGTACAAAGGTGGCCCATCTACACACCCTGGAAACTATAGACCCATAAGTCTCACTAGTCTTATATGTAAAGCCATGGAAAGAATTATCATGGAAATGATCAATAGTGATATAGTAAACCTCCAGACACTGTACCCAGCCCAGTTTGGTTTCATCAAGGGCAGGACATACTTACTCTTTGAGAAGGTCACCAAAGTGATGGATGAGGGCAAAATAGTTCACACTGCCTACCTTTACCTGGCCAATTGTTGACAGGACTTTGTGTACAAACTTGTATATTACCCTGTGGATAGCCAACTGCCTCTGAGACAGGACCCATGAAATTAGAATTAGGTAGTCCAACTCTACAAAGTGATCAATCACAAGTGGAGTCCCTCAGAGATCTGTCCTTGGACCACTCCTTTTTGACACTACTTTCTCTGAAGTCAAGGCCAATGTCAATGGTCCCTGGCTGACTATATTTTCAGATGGCTGCAAATTAGGAGCTGTCATTGAATCCCACATGGACACAAATGTTCTCCAGGAAGGACTGAAACAGACAAACAGCTGATGTCAGAGCCATGGAATAAAACTAAATGACAAGAAATGCATAATAGTATCCATCAGGAAATCACCCCCCCCCCCCAGTAACTATCATATTGACAATACATCCCTTAGAGTTTACCCAGTAGTTATGGACACACATAAATAGTAATCTAGCCTTTGACCATCACGTGTCTACAGTAGTGAGACTATCATTCTATATTGCACAACATATAAACAAAGGTATGGCATCTAGGTCTAAGGAAGTCATTGTTCCACTGTATTCTGCATTTATCAGACCTATCATTGAGTACAATGCCCCCTTTAGTATGTACCTAACCAGGCATATCCAACAACTGGAACGTCCACAGAAGTTCCTCACTAAAAAAATACAGGACATAAGTAAATGTCCTATGCAGACCACCTCAAGGTCTTATCCCTGTATTCTGTCTCCTATAGGCTGTTGAGAGGAGATCTATGCCTGGCATACAGGGCATTGTCAGACCCCACTCTGATAGACCTCCTGCATATCCACAAAACAAACAGCACCAGAATTACCCTTTCTAAAGACTTAAACCTTGCCTGTGATATAAATGGGACCTGCTGGAGAGATAGGTGTGTATCCCAGAGAATACCCCATTTCTGGAGCAGGCTCCCCATCTATGTGAAGCAGAGTTCCTCCCTAACCAAATTTGAGTGCAACTTGGGCAATTGGATGGGGAACATGAAATTCATCCCTGGTTTGGCACCTATGTCTTTAATGGACACGTGTAACCTGTAAATGGTTCATCTCCCAGGCCCCTGCTTGTAAATGTTTCATCTCCCAAGCCCCTTCTTACACTTATCAAGGGTATCAGAACTTGTCAGAAATTTGGGATGCATGGCTAGGCTTAAAAACTGCCTTGTAGTTGTTAGCCTAGTAAACAACTATGAAACTATTGTTGTTCCACACCATCAAACAGTCATGTATATTCCCCAGAAAAATACCTAGGTATGGCCAATAAGCTGCGTGATAGCTCACTATGACAAAGGTGGTACACTTCAGTTACACATCCCTAGAAGGTGTGCAGGGAGGTACATGAAGAAGTGTGCATTGTACATAGTTATTGATGTGATGAAGGCTGGGAGTCATGAAGTTATTATGGTCTCTGATGTGCATATCTTTCACATACCAAGTACTTGTGTTACATTCAAGGGAGTAGTCAGCTCTGTGACCACATGCTGGTGGATGTACCACTTATTCCCAACTCCAGGACACAGGTCACGTACCTATTGGTCTGATTATAGAGTGTGATATCCACATTATACTTGGGTGATGTGTCCATTTCCTGATTCAACAAATCCCTCCATGAGTTTCATCAATGCAGGCATTGTCATGGCTGTGGCAGCATTCTCTGGTATGTGTTGATACTGTCTGTAGTATACTAATATCACAGTTGAAGTCAATGATTGCACAAAAGCTGTAGTCTTTCAGGCAGCTGTTTGGACATAGCATGTGTATGTCATCTGTGATGTCCATCACTGAACTAATGGGCAGTAAAGGGACTAGCAGACATCCCTGATCTACCAATCTGATCACTGGACCTGAGATATATGTCACTTCACACATTTCAACATAGTGAGATGACAAATATGTCATACAGTGGGTTAGCCATTTGGTGATATAGCTGTTTATGGACACATATGACAGTATTGATTGAATGCCTCAGTGTGAATTTTTGTCAAATGCTTTGACCTGTTCAAGTGTCACACAGTGATACTGTTGTCATCATGCATGCCCTCAATGACCTCTTTGAGAACATCTGTCAGATGTAATGGACCTGATGTAGTGGTAACAACTCACATAAGACTGTTGCACACACCTGGAATATTAATAGTGATGACATGTTGGTCTATCTCACAGTCGAGAAGAGTCAGGATGTCTCTATACATGCATGCATCAGGTACTGTCCCCCCAACTCAGGTAGATGCATATTGATATACACCCTTGTATGGGAATATAGGCCATGTGGAATATGTGTTGAACTGTGTATTCAACTCTATCAGGAAGGTGTATGTGCTGGGTCACTCCATAGGTGACCTGTGATGTTGTTACAGCCCATTGATACCATGTGATAGGCCTGGATGAAGGTAAGACAATGCATACTGCCTACTGTGATATGGCCTAGGGTTTTGACACAATCACACACTCAGGTATCACTGAGAAAAAAAAAGCAAGCTGGGGATTAAACCTTGTGTCAGTTGATGGGTTAGCAACTGGCTTACTGACAGAACATATCATATGTAAGTTAGTGAATCAATCTGTACCAGTAGAGTTGTCACCACTGGCAGACTCCAGGGATCTGTGGTTAGCCCTTCACTGCTTGAATTGCATTTCTCAACAGTTCTGGCTAAAGTATGACTTTTACTTTACCAAGTTTGATGATGCTTCCATATTGTGTGCAATCATTGAGTCCACCAATGGTTATAACATAGTACAGGAGGAGCTAACACATACAACTGAATGGTGACAAAGGCATATGATCTACAAATAAATGCAGAAATGTGTCCATCTGAAAAGTGGAGTTTCATGTTAAGCATAGCATTAACAACAGACCTTCTATGTAGAAACCCAGTGATGCAAGCACTAGGAACACATTTAAATAGCAGTCTGAACTTTGACCATCAACTGTCCACACTGCTATTGAAAGTCTATGTTGTCCCCATCATAAGTCATGCCATCATATTGATATCTTAATATTTGTATGACAGCACTGTAGTCAAACCTCATAACAGTAGTAATAGAGCGTAATGCTCTTTTTTACATGTACCTCACCAGACACATAGCAGCTGGAAGACCAGAAGGCTTTCTAAGCAAGACAGCACAGGGTCTAAACGCCATGCCATCATGTATGTGGATAGACTGAAAGCCATGTCACTGTAAACTTTTTGTATAGGATGAAGTGACTTCTGCCTGGCCCCCAGGTCAGTCTCTGACCTGTCGTGGTGGGAGTACTACATATCCAAAAATGTGATATAGCTGATGACATTAGCAGTACCTGTTGAGGAGAAGATAACAGTGTCCCACATGCTGGTGTAAAATGCTCTCTGTAATGTGAAGCAACAGCTCATGCATACATACATGCAGTTGGCTGCAGTGAGAAAAGAACTCCTACCTAAAAACTACAGAACACAGTATTTTACACAAGTGCCACAGCTAAAGTCTGACTTGGAGTATGTCAGACAACACTTTATACGTGATGATAATAAGTTATCTGTTAGGGGGTGATAGTCTTAAGAGTAAAGGTTAAGATAATAGAGTTGAATAATTGTAGTATTGTATGTTACATATGAAGGTACTAATCTTATCTCTTTTTTTCCTCTCACACCCACTTTTAACTTTTTCCTTTGTTTTATATTAGTATGTATCATAAAAATGTGTCTATGTCATCCATGTGTACCTAGGGTTGCCACCTTTCCAAATGCCCAAAGTGGGACATTTGTGCTACAAACATCAGATTTTGTAGGGCAAAACATACCCACGGCCAGTACAAAGGACAGAACTTCATTTTTTTGCCTGAATAAAAGTCTATTCTTGTAGCATTTTAGTTCCTTATATAGGTGTTTCAGATACAGAATAACTGTTTTATGCAACTATGACATAAAATATAGAAAATAATTTTGTCCTAAAATCTCAGGACATTTGCCATTTTTTCACATTTTTTGCAGGACACAACTGCCCAAAGAGGGACTGTCCCTCGCAAAGTGGGACAGGTGGTAACCCTATGTGTACCACATCACAAAATGCTCCACAGCACATTGGGGTAGGACTGCTCCACATGATACGCCTGCCCCCACTACACCAGCCCTGATATCATTTCCCAGTACATCTGGGAGCCAACCTTTCAGCACCACCTCTGCTGCCCCTGAACTACCTACCCACTCAGGTAGTCCTGCCCCAGAGGATAGTCCAGTGGTTACCTCCAGGAACAGTGTCAGAGGTGGTGAGTTTATCACCCATGCTGAGCTGCCAGTGATGGTGCATAGGGTTGTGCACCTCACTGCTGGTGCACACCTATGTTGGCTGGAGGGGCTTTTCTCACTAATTTTGCATAATACCAGGAGAAGGAGACATTGAGGCTCCAAAAAGTGGTAGAATGTGGTGATAGTGATGACAGTCCAGTGGGTGAGGACCCAGTTCTCACTGTGACCCAGCTTGAACATGGGTCCTGGATGTGTCTACCCTCACCCCATCCATAGTGTCCACACTGATCTCTTGTGCCAATCACTCTCCCTATGTCTTGTCTTGTTTGTGTTGTCTATCTGCAATTGCTTCCTCATCTACCCAACTTACCAGACCCAGACATACATGCGTCCCTTCACCAACATTCCTCTCTCTCTCAAAACAAAAAAAATGGGCACCTGTCCAACAAAAAAGTCATCCTATGCATTTCTCTCCATTTCACACACATGTCTTCTTGACATACCTGACTTGATCCAATTGGCTATACAACATGATTATGTTGTGGCTCCCCCCTCTCTGGATGTGACAGCCCAAATTCAGCTAATATTCTGCATATATTATCAGTTTTACTGTTGAAGAAATGGATAGCTATGGTTCTTTCCTAACTCACTCCTGCACATTTCTGTATTGCTTTCCATTTGTTCTTCCCTCTGCTTGCTCCCCATTTCACCACTGTTCTATTTTCCCCATTTCCTTTCTTTAATGCATTACTGAGCAATAGTGCACATTGTGCAGCAACATGCAGCAACGGTATACGAAAGTATTTAAAAGTGTTAGATTCAGTTGTATTTGAACCCAGTACCATCTGGCCCCAAAATGGAATGTATTACTGCATTAACTATATTAACACATGCTGCCACAAAGTCAGTTTAGTAGCAGATGTATTCCATAGACTCAATACTAGCTGTCAGACTTTAATATCCCCATTTCACTACTGTCCTATCTTCCCCATTTCTTTTCTGTAATGCACTACTGAGTGATGGTATGCATCATGCATCAATGAGCAGCAACAGCAATATGAAAGAACTTAAAAGTGCTAGATTCAGTTGTATTCAAACTCAGTACCATCGGGCCCCAAAAAGGAATGTATCACAGCACTAACTGCATTAACACGTGCCGCAACAGAGTCAGTTAAGTAGTTAGATGGATTCCATAGACTGAATACTAACTGACAGACTTTAGCATCACCATTTCACCATCGTTCTATCTTCCCAATTTCTTTTTTTAATGCATTATTGTGAGATGGTGCACATCGCCATCAGCGCACAGCAACAGTAAAGCAAAAATAGTTAAAAGTATTAGATACAGCTGTATTCCTACCCACTACCTAATCTGGCCCCAAACAGGAACACATCACTGCATTAATACCTGCTGCCACAGAGTCAGTTAAGTAGCAGGTATATTCCACAGACTCAATACTAACTGTCAGACTTTAGCAATGTTGCCACTGGGATAGTTACATGACATTCCCTAATGTACTAATCATTTTTAAGGTCTCCCTTTTGCCCATCACGCAATGCAGTACAAACAAGATAAGCATAACCAAGCCTTCCATTCATTCTTACAGTGCCCATAATTGCTCTAAGCACTGCATTGTACAAAGATTGGCCAAAAATAATAAAATAATAATAAAAAACTGACAGAAAACACACTTTGCACACGAATGAAGAGGAGTTTGGATGTTAATGAAACAGAAACTGTGACTTGTGTGCTGCTTGCTTGCATTTCCAACCTTGACAGACATACATGTGACACTTTGTAAGTCTAACCTGACACACCCACCTGATGTAAGCATTCCCAGTTGTCATACATACACTGAGGGAGTATCTGCATGATGTTTACATCTGCTTCACAGAGCCAAGAATTTGGGATTTAGCAATTCTAATGTGTTCAGACCTTATTTGCATCTTCACCGCACTGACAACCCTGAATCTATACCAGAAGGAAACCCTGTAGAAAGTGAAACTGAAGGGGAGCTGAATTGTTTATGGGTTGAACACAGAAGAGAGGATATTACTTTGGGATATACCTGCACAGAGGAATACTGATTTGTAGGTGATATGCCTGCATTTCATCAACTACATATTGCATATGACATGTAACTATGAACAGTCTGCTTAATTGTTTTTTATATTTATTTTGATTACCACACATTTTACACTTTTATCTGTCTGCATTACTTACAAGTGCACTGTTCATTTGGGGGTGAGGCAGCAAAGCTACATTTTTGTTATTGCACAAAAAATGATTATGTTGTTGTTGTTACTCTCCTTTTGTTGCATCCAGCCTGTTGCCATATGTTAAGGTTAGTTTTGTACAAATCTCACACATTTTACTTTTTATTCTGTCCATGTAGACTCCTTTCCATGGCTGTATTCCAAATGTTTTGGAATTTATAGGGAACACCAGAATGGAGTCTACACAATTTTTATAGCTTCTTGAATAGTTCCAATCTGTTGCTTTGGATGATTAGCATGCAACTCAGCTGCTTATACAGTAATTAACATCCAGCAGTGTTTACCTTGTTTGCATGGGTGTGCATGCCACTACACAGTGTTTACTGAATTTAAAAGTTTCCACACCCATGTGCACATCGCGCCTCAATGCACACACAGTGGAAAACCACCATGTAGGCTTTATTGAATCCCACTGGTTACGTTTAACATTTACATTTATTTAGTTAGATTCTGATGAACAGTAATTAGACATAGACCTGTATATTAGGTCCTTACATTCTACTTATTTTTAAATACTTTCAAAATCTGTAGACAAATGTGCTGTTCAACTTGATCTGTAGATGGAAATAGTGGATAGTAATTCCATTTATTTTCTTTGTTTATTCTTCTCTCTCTTAGACCTGGCTATATTTGTTTCCACCCATCAAAGTATGGTAACTATCCAGTTGAAGTCAGATTCACAACTTGTATGGGCCTTTAGAAAATAGTGATTCATTTGTGAACCCAAAATGCCAACCATGGAGTCAGAGCTGATGAACACCATTAGCAGACCAGTATTTTCATTTAATTTCTGTTAGCCAGCGCATTTCAAATAGTTTATTTTTATGAAAATGTAAATATTTTAAATAGTTTATTTTTGTAAAAATGTTTTTATATCCAGACACAAAACATTTGAAGCCCTAAGTAATGAATCAGAAAAATGTCATAGCTATACATATATATTTAAGATCCACTCTTTGTTTCATTAAATTTGTATATGCAGCACAGTGGCACAGCAGATAGTGTTGTCACCAAACAGCAAAAGATTCCCTGGTTCAATTCTTAGCTGGGGGTGCCTTCTGTGCAGAGTCTGCATGTCCTCCCTGTGTTCACGTAGGTTTCCTCCCACATTCCAAAGACATGCAGTAGGTGGATTGGACACTCTCTAAGTTAGCCATAGGTGTGAGTGTGCATACAAGTGAGTGGTGTGGAAGAACTACCTCAGCAGGGCTAACCACCCAGTGGTGTAAATACTGGTTCTAGATGATTGCCACTGTTGAAGTGACAACCTGACCCCACGTGCAAAAATGGGAAAAAGGGGTTGTGGATGGATGAATGGAATTCTGTCACTAGTGCTCAGGCCTACAAAAATCGTGGAATCTTATGCTATTAATAATTAAGCTTTAGGTTTCTTGTTTTTAAAAGAGTGTTATCTTATTTGCCTGGCTTCATGGTGTTTTTGCACCACCACTGATTCACTCTGTGTACTGTTTTTTTTTCTTCCTCACAGGTATGCAACCATGGAGTTAGACTATATAACTTCAGTGGAGGTATGGGAGTGCATGGGGAGGATTGCCCCTCCCCCCACAGAAAGATTTTTATGGTATATATGTTGTGCAGAATGTTTTCACTGATATGACGTTTCAGTCAAATGTACTTTCAGTCATTTGTATAGTCTGATTTCTGTATCAGTCAAATAAACCTATATCTATCTATTTATCTATCTATCTATCTATAAATATATATGCACACATTATCACATATTTGTTTTAGTATGGGGCAATTTGTTTTTTAAATGTGTGCTACAGTATGGAGTGTGGGGATATTCTCACAATCATTCATCAGACAAACACCACCTCACTGTATTAATGTTGATATAAAAGGAAGAAGCTGGGAGGGATAGAATCAGGAACCTTGTTCCTTAGTAGGAAGTAAGTGAACTAGAACTTGCCTGGAAGACCCATGAAGTATATAATATGAGAATCCAATCAGGGATAACTTAATAAATTATACTTAAAATAACTATCTGGAGTTTGAGCTGTGACTCAGGTATAGCTGAGGACTACAGCCTGGGATTTTTTTAACATAGCCTACACATGGAAAAGTAGTGAGTGACTGTAATTCTGTTTGATGGAAAGCTAACCAAAGCTACTATTCTGGTTTTATTTCAAGCCAAGTCATCTCTTTATGTTTACTTTTCCTTAACTTTATAAAACTTAAACCTGCGTTTTATGGAAGTTCTGCTTTCAGTGTCACCTTGAAATTTAGTGTTGGTGAGTGCCTGGGCAGTTGGTCAGAGACTTGCCATTTTCAGTTTCTCACAGTACCTGTGCTGCTATTTGCTAACCATATTGGGCCACAGATTCCCTACAATACTGTTGTGCTCATGGTTTCCCAGAGACCCAACCTTGGAGAAATTACTATAAAAATTCATACAGTCACAGATGGAAACATTCCAAAAGCTGGTGCAAGTATAGAAATGATTAGTTGTTGTGGCCAGTTTATCTACCTACTATGAAACTAACAACAAAGGATGAGCTGAAGTCCTACTTTGATTTTTAAGCACTATGCACCATAAAAAATTGAGACTGTGAAGATCAGGCAAAAATCAGTCATCCCAGTTGCCAGAAGCGGTACTGAAAGTGCACATACACTTGTAGGAACTGAGTACAAGAACTATGACAAACGTAAGACAAAACTTTTGTCCATGGATGTTATAACCATTGGAACCAAACAATAATATGTTATCATTAGGATTTTAATGTAGCTAAACTGGTAAGACTTCACATGCATGATTTAAAGCATATTTTAAACTGACAGCAACAGTAAATTGAAATGCTAGAAATCATAACAATAGATAGGTGTAAATAGGCTTTGCTTAAAAATATATGAAATTTTATATTGCAAACTAATCTCAAATTCTGATAAGCTCGCTACTTTAGTAAAATGCTTATTAGTTAATCATATAGTGTTTAAATCTGATCTGTCTGCTTTTAAGTATAAAACACTAGTAAGAAATGTTTCATTTTCCCTGAAAGAAATGCAGCAGATAATGCTATTTGTTTCCAGTTTGGGGGATCATATTGCCTAGTTCTGTAGCACTAACCCTGAATAGAATGTTACTAATATGAAAACTAGAATGCATGCTTTAAAGGAATTTTTTTCCTATGAAGGAGGATAAAGTAACATCTATTATAAATAAGACAGAACTATGTAATTGTGCTACAATCAAAATAGTAAAATTGCACTGCATTTTAGGAGGAATTAGAAAGAAGAGATGTTCAAGCTCTGCTAGATTTGGGAAGCATGACTGCCATTTTAAAAGGCCTTCTTAGGCCTAGATTAATAAGGACCAAAAAAGTGGAACCAAGTAACCATGGTAATAGAAGAGATTACCCCCACACAAAATAAATTCTGATTTTTTTAGAAAAACTGTTACAGCTAATAGCAGTAACCTCTAATTTGACTCATAAAGTAATATTAGGAAAAAATATTGTTCTCATTTTAATGCACTGTGAGCATTGTAGATGGGGGATCTATAGTCACATCATGGCAAGCTACTACACATAAGAAAAAAAGAAGAGCATAACTTGATACACCCATTCAGTATAAGAATGGAGTAGGGAAATGCAGTGACATATACAGAGAAATCCAGAATCAAAACTAGGAGAAGGGAGTTGGAGCAAAAGCTACAAAACGGGATGCAGTTTGTTTGTGGTTACACAGTAAAAAAAGTCATGTGTTATCAGAAGTATGTCCCAGTGATGGACTAATACAACAGCAGAAACCAACAATTCTGAAAGATGTAAGTATAGAAATTGAAAATGAAGTGAAAATCAGTTCAGTATAGAAACTGAAGGTGAAATGATAGTTATTCAGAAGTAAACATTAGTACAAAGCAGAAGCCATCAAATATGATGTAAGAAGCATGAGGACAGAAAATAAGGCCAATATATTGGGTACTAGGGTGATAACCCTCAGAGAAATGCAAGATTAATAAATGTATAGTTGCTATATTGTCTATTTTTACATTGCACATTTTTTTTAATTGTATTCTGCCTGACATTGTTGATATTGTATAACTTAAAATATTTAGTACATACATACAGACAGACAGACATACGTACATACAAATATTTCAGTCACAGGCATTGATGCCCTACTAGACTGCCAATATAGCAAAACAGTTGCTCCCATAATAAGTGTCCAGGCTGTTCTTACAAATGTCTAAGCTAGAGCTTGCTTTAAAGTAATTTGGTAGTCTATTCTATGGGTCAGCTGCTCTCTCAGAGAACCAATTAGTACACTACTCATTCCTATAGAATCTTCTACATATGTTGTCTGATGATTTTCTGCTACTTTTTGATAACACCAAACCTTCCTAGAGGTAGTTGTATCTAAATGCCCTATATGCCTGAATAAGGTCTCCTCTTAAATATTTATATGAGACACTGTACAAGTTCAGATATTTTATTATTTATTAATAACTTAAATGTTCACATCCATGGATGCCCTTGGTATAGTTTTGCTGTACTCTTTCCAGTTTACTCATGCTTGTTTTCTTATAAGGTTTCCAGATTGTTATTCCATACTCAAGTCTGAGAATGCAATTAACAAACAATGACTTCATCATTTCTGATTTGCTAGACTTTATCATTGTTTCTTTATACAACCTATAGTTATGTTATTATCATTAACAAATTGGTTGGTGTGATTAGAAAATTTCAAAGCTGGATCTACCCATATACCTAGGTTTATAAATGACTCTACAGTTTTAATCACTGTGTACTGTATTAAATATTTACCTTTCAATTTATGTCTCTCAAATCTCATATGCTTATTTTTTATGTATGTATCAGAATATTATTCTTCTGTGCCCAAATAGTCAGTTTAGTCAAGTTCTTTTCCACACATACCCTATCTGTAACACATGTAATCAGTTTGCCTAATTTTTCGTCATCTGTATACAGAAGGAAGAACACCTCAGTTGAAAAAGATAGATCTGAGATCTGAAAGACACAGTCTACACAAGGATGGGCCTAGGGTAGAGCACTTTGGGACATTCTGACTGTAACCAAGAATTTCTCATGTCCAATTGCAGTATGATACTGGCCCTGTCATATTTGTAAGCCATGCAGCTATCCATCTTATCAAGAGTATATTACTAACTAAACAACCACAAATAACAGAAAAATGAGCCAAAACAACAGAAAAATAAATGGCCAGTGTTCTAAAATACTTTATTACAATAACAAACCAACTTTCAAAGTCTCTAGCTGCTCGGCTGTTAAGCCTTTCAGAGTATACTTCCTATTTTCCCATGTAACCATTAAATATCCACATCAATTTCTTAATTACATCATTAAACAATTAAAAAAAAATTACAAAAAAAATTTTAAATTACACTCCATATTAAGACCTTTGGGGGATAAAGTATTACATTTCAAAATAAAAATAGATTCCTTTTTCCACAGCTTCTTTTTCATGTCACATACATTAATGCAAGCACTATTAATTTGTTCCATAACAGTCACTTGTAAAATAAGTGGATTTCCATTATGAAAGCTTTGAAAGAGAAGGACTATGCGGCTTTCCACCCTACCTTTTTTAATGTCCCTAATATGTTCTTTTAACCTAACAGAAAAACCTATCTTGTTTTCCCCAATGTAAAATGTTGTACATGGACATTTTGAACAATATATTACCCCTTCACTCTCACATCCAAAAATACCTTTCACTTGAAACTTTTTTGCATTAATTTCTATAAAACTGTTCACTAAAAATTCACAACATGAACATTTCCCACAGGGAAAGGATCCTTTTAACCTGGCTTCATCTATTCTCTTCACCCTGGGCATACTAAATCTACCATGTACAATAAAATCATTGATACTTCTCCCTCTCATATAAGAAATTTGAGGTTGATGTTTACAAATAAATTCCACATTCTTACATCTCTCCAAAATGCCCCAAAATATTTAACAAAACTAATTAAACACTCAGAGAGTAAGGAATATTTTGTAACAAAAACATAGGCTGTTGCACATCAACCTTGAATTTGGTATATCACTAACTAGTTGTTCTAATTTATTGATCTGTATTTTGTGTATGATCCAGTCAAATGCTAAAGTTAAATCTATATAAATTATATCACTGCACAATTTTTCATCCATAGCTGTTATTATATTGTTACAATACATCATGTTACTAGTGGTAATAGATCTGTTTTCAACATATGCATCCTTCCCAGCTCTGACAATAACTTATCCAATATTACCCATTTCCATTATTTTTCCACACATGAAAGTAGACATAAGGGTCTGTATGACTGGATTTCTCCTAATCCTCTTTCCCTTAAAGACAGGTTTAATAAGTACATGTCTCCAATCTTGAGGAATCTCCCCATATTTATACGACCTAGTAAATAATAGATATAATGGTGCTGTACGTTCTTGCTGAAGTGTTCCCAGGTCATTATTACTAATTCTGTCTTCTCCTTGTGCTTTGCTTGGATCCAATGTGCGTAGTTCTTTTTCAAAATAATCTAATTTGATTTCAGTATCTTAGGTTTCCTAAATGTCTCTAGGACAACTTATCACCTGCTTTGTGTAGCCAAACTGTTTTGTATAAGATTTTGTAAATATATTTATAATCTGTTGTGTCTGAGAATAAATTTTAGAATCTACACAGTTTATCAATTTGTATGTCTTTACTCCTTCTACGCCTTATGCATCTAAAAAATGGTTTCCTATTATGGTCAATATCCTTTCTTCAACTTCTTCTTGTCTTACACTATGCTTAATTTGTTTGTCTAGCTTGTTTATTTCAGTTTTTAAAGTTGTAGATCGACCTCTTTTCCATTTGTTATATTTTTGTTTCTCATCTTAATAAGTATGCTGTTCCAATTAGTTTCGCACAGTGACTGTTTTGCTCCTATATAATATTTTATTAATCTTCTGTGTATCTGTTTAGATTTCAGTTTGGTAGAATTATCTAGCAACAGATTAACTGTTATAACCCCATGATCACTGCACATCAACAGTGGAAAAACTTGACATGAAGTAACAGTAATGTCTTTAGTAATACAATGGGCAGGATTCACGATGGCTTGCACGGAGTCCAAGAGTAGTGTAAGACTCCATGCAGCCATCGCGATCCAGAAACGTGCATGTAAGAGAGTACCTAAAACGGCTCTTACACGGGCAGGGTGTGGATATGCTAATTACCTCACTTGCAGCCGAAAGGCATGCAAATGAGGTAATTTTGCGATCCAGGAAGCAGAAACCTGCCCGTGTAAAAGCCGTGTTATCTGCAGAAATGTACTCAGTTGATAACTGAGTACCGTTCTGCAAATAACACAATGGAGCCTTGTCAGCTCCAAATAAAGGTTGCAAATGTCCCAGGCAGCATGCCAATGGCCAAATATGTGGCCACTGGCAACGTACCCTGATGCAAACATGAAATAAAATCTTTTTTTTTTTCGGCGATCGCCGATGTTTAAACGTAGCGCAGCACCGCGCAAACGGGCTGCGCTATAAAAAACAGAAAAATAAAAATATTAAACCTACAAATGTGGGTTTATGCAAAGCATGAGTTTACAATGGAAGGGAATAGTAGGCTAAAACAACATGGCCACCGAGTAGGGGTTGCTAAGGGGGGAAGCGGAGTGTAAGACATGTAACTAAGCATTAGTAGGCAATCCTATGTAAATGAGTGGTAGGATAGTGAATCGCACTGTTACATAGAAAATGAGCACATTCTGTGCAGTGTAGGAGTAGGATAAGGGGAAGTAACAGAGTAGGAGATAGGTGACATCACAGGGGGAATGTAGGAAAGGAATGCAGCTCATTGGAGCACAGTGGCATGTGAAAGCTGTCAGTCACACATCATGGAAAGAGGAGTCTCAACTTGTAGGCATGGGAAAACCAAGAAATGGAAGGTGTACACTATGGATAAAACCAAAGTTTTTTGCTGGGCGTGCATGTCCGTGTGTGCACACTGGTAGGCACGAGTAAGATAGAATGCACGCGTGTAAGTGTGAGTGCGCGCGTTTAAGGCAGAATAAGCATGTGGGAGCCTGTTTAAACACCTGTAAGCTTGTTTGCACTAGTGTGCGCGCGTTTTAACCCGAATAAGCAGATTCTAGTCCGTCTAAGCATGTGTGCGCGCGTGTTAGTTAGTGTGAGCGTGATTTTGCTAGTATGCGCGTTACTCCCCCCTGAGTAAACAGAAGGGAAAAAGGAAGCATGGGAAATAGTAGGAAGCTAGCAGGAATTACTGGCAGAGCTAGCAGGTGAAAACAATCAGAAGCAGGCAATTACACAGGCAGAACAGTAGCCCAGCCCAGCACTTAAAACTCTGCAAACAACAGTGCAGAATGTTTCTCTCAAGAGACACTGCAACAGAGGAGTAAGCTATTAGAAGTGAAAACTGAAAAAGCTTCACTCAGGCCAAAAATGCTAGGGGCTGCCATAGCTGTTATAAGGAGACATATGCAACTTGCTGAGGGCGGTGACTTTGCAAATGCTGCCAGACAACCCACAGTGAGGAGACGGACAAGAGTGTACAGGCTCAGGGTCACCTACCAGGGGTTACATGAGCTGGAGATAGTGGAGCGCTGTAGAGTGGACAGAGACCTCCTGCAGCAAATTGTTGAGCTGTGCAGGCCACGCTTCACACACAGAACCAACAGAGGGGAACCCATCCCAGTGGAAACCAAGGTATGTGTTGGCCTAAGAATACTAGCAACAGGTACCTTCCAGAGACCAACTGGTGATATGATGGGGATATCACAGGCATCAGCATCCAGGGTACTGCACCAGTTCCTGGATGCCATGTCAGCACATGTCGGTGAGCATGAATATTTCCCCAAATCCCATGAGGTATTGGCCAGCAATATGCGTCTCTTCCAGCAAACAGCGGAATACACTGAGGTGTGGGTGCAATAGACTGCACGCATATACGCATCAAAGCACCAGCCGGTGAGTGGGGTAGGGCCTACATTAACCGCAAGGGCTTCCCCTCCATCAACTGCCAGGTCGTGTGTGATGCCCAGGGCATAATGATGAATGTGTGTGCTGGCTGCCCTGGAAGCTACCATGATTCCCATATCTGGCATTTGACGCAGCTGTACCAGACATTTGCCAATGGGGACATCCCACATGGTCACTTAGTGGGGGATGCTAGCTATGCACTGGAGCCGTGGCTGATGACACCCATCAGAAATTCACACACACCGGAACAAGAACGCCATAATGAGGCACACGCACAAACACGAAATGTAATCGAGCATGTGTTTGGGCTGTTCAAGTCACGGTTCTGGTGCCTGGACACATCTGGTGGAGCCTTGCAGTACTCACCAACTACATGTACCCAAATTGTCATAGTATGTGCTATTCTACATAATATGATTCTGCAAAAACAGCTGCAGCAGGACCAGCATAGGGCTGGGCCAAACAGCCCCCCACCATTGCCAAGTCAATCACAGGCAGAGCGTGACTCGGAGGAGGAACAACCTGAGCCTGCTCCAGTAGGCAGAAGGAGGCGTGCCCAGTATGCCTTGGCCTTAGCAAAGCGGCAACGCGTAGCACATACACTGGCTCAGTAGGAACCCAGGAAATGATACCTCTCTCTGACTCACACATATTGTAAAAGGGATGCCTAAGTTGACACAACCTGCTGTCAAACATGTACAGGGAGTGTAGTATGTGCATCCAACATAGACAGCCCTGCAGCACCACCTGAGGCATGACAGCCATGTGTTAAGCAATGTAACACCATGTAGTATATGCAAACTTGATGACCCTGACTAACATCCTACCCTCACCAAGCATGATGCCACAATATGAAGACGAGATGATCAATTACAATAATTGGCTTACGTATTGCTGTTAGTCAAAGGGGATCCAATGTGTGTCAGCCTGGGATGACATGCTGAGCAAGACACGATGCTCCACCTGCTAAGGATGGTGTGCACCTATCAGTCCTGGCCTTTAGGATACTGGCAAAGGTTGTTGTCACCCCCACTGTGCCTTGAATAGGTAAGGCTCAAAACACAAACCTACCTCCATAGGTATCACAAGGGATAAAAACCTAGATGTAATGCTACCCAATGCCAAATGTCTAAACTGCAAGATGCATGCAGTCTAAACTCCCCTCAGCATGGAGAATGTTGATATCTGTCCTGTAACAGAAAACTGGGTTAAGGCTCACAAGAGCACCCTAACACTACAAGGTTACACCTCATACCGTGCTTTACAGCCCCAAAACATGGAACAAACTACAAAAGGAGGGTGAGTAGCAATAATTGTCAAGGATAACCACACCCCCATGTTGGTACCACAACAAGAAGCAGCATGGACTATCCATGGTCAAGTAACAGTGGCTAAGACTGCCTGCCAGTTTGTAGCCTGCTACAGACTACCCTCCTAATTGCAGGAACTGCACTTGGCCTACGTTGGAACACATGGAAATATCAAGCACTCCAAACATTATATTGGGTAACTGAAAATACTGAAACATAGACTGGGAGCATTATTCCAGCTCCAACACCCTAGGCCAAAGGTTCCTAGAATCCATAAACCAAAATGTTCAGGAACAACGTACCACTCCCACAAGAAGGGTAAGCATACTGGATGTGATAATCAGCAACATGGGTACTCTATGGCCAAATGGGAAGTGTATCCCTCACTGGTAAGATCAGACCATAGAGTAATCACACTGGATATTCACATCCTGACCACAGTCCCTGGCCAGAAAACCACAGTGAAAAACATGTGTAAAGGAAATGTTGCACTCCTCCAAACTGATGTGGAATCCATTAAAGGCCCCGTGCCTGTGGAAAATATGGGCCACACCTCAGAACCCTTTATAAATGCATTCTATGAACACAGTCAGGAATGCATGGATTATGCAATCCCAAATAAAACCAAGGCCCAATACCATACATGCAGGCATCTGGCATGGTGGACCCCAGCCATTACCAAACCATGCAAGAGAATGAGAAAGCTACTACATGATAGAGCAAACCCAAAAAGAGAAGTAATCTCTGATCAGTATTATGGCAATAAAATATGGCCACTCATAAAATCCACAAAGGCCAGCTACAACAAGTTGAATCTGTGAATCTTGGGCAATGTTACACCTGCCCCATGTACACAGACAACCCCCCCCCATGAAATACAAATATATGTGAGAGATGCAACCACGTCTCCAAACTGGAGGCTGAGCTCTCTCAACTCAGTACTGTCTAAACTAGTCAGGAGGAGAAGGTACCACACACACCACAAACCCAGTCTCACATAGACCTATCACAACTGCAAACCAAAGACATAAACACACAAAAACATTCCCGGAGGCTCTAATTAAAAACCACCAAATCAACAGAGGCCTCCAAAGCAGACACCCAAGCAACCACTACCCCCAAACATAGCACATGCAACACATAGTACACAAAGTCGGTGTGCCAAACAGTCACAGCCCATAAGGACAAACAACATGCCTGATACACTTGTAATAGGTGACTCCATAGTCAGACACACTGATGTCCCGCTCACCAGACTGAACAAGAAAAAGGGTACAGTAAGCTGCCTGTAGGCTGCTACAATCCGCCACATAACACAAGCATGCAGGTCACTCCAAAGCAAGTACAAATATGACTCAGTCATTGTCCATGCTGGTGTGAATGACCTGAGACGTACCTCCCTGGACTACATGTAAAGAGACATAGAGGAGCTCTCCCATTATGTAGGCCAGGCTGGTATGACTCTGACCCTGAGCAGCATCCTACCCCCACCAAGAATGATGCCACAGTACAAACACAGAATGATCAGCGTTAACAATTGGCTCAATTACTGGTGTCATTCCAAGGGGATCCAATGTGTGTCTGCTTGGGATGTCATGCTTGACAAGCCATGCTGCTTTGCCAGGGATGGCTTGCACCTATCACCCCTGGGCATCTGGATATTGGCTAAGGCTCTCGCTACATCCATAGTGCCTTTTGTAGGCAAGGCTGAAAAGACAAACCCACCTCCCTAGAAAACATAATTGTAAAAAACATAAGGGTCATGCTGCTCAATGCCAGAAGTCTAAACCTCAAGATGCACGCTCTCGAGGCCCTCCCCAGTATGGAGAACATCGATGTCTGTGCAGTGATGGAAACCTGCATT
Source organism: Protopterus annectens (assembly GCF_019279795.1). Lineage (NCBI taxonomy): Eukaryota > Metazoa > Chordata > Ceratodontiformes > Protopteridae > Protopterus > Protopterus annectens. The sequence continues at coordinate 72,552,384 of NC_056725.1, forward strand.
AAGGCTCCTGAGAGCACCCCAGCACTACCAGGTTATACCTCATATCATGCTTTTCGGCCCCAAAACCTGGACCAAACCACAAAAGGAGGGGGAGTATCCATATTCAGCAAAGATACCCACACGTCCATGTTACTGACAATGCACGAAGCATCAGAGACCATCCATGTGCAACTAACTGTAGGCAAAACCGCTGTACAGTTTGTAGCATGCTACAGACCACCCTCTCAGACCCAGGAACACCACTCAGCCTTCCTGAAGACACTGGAGAGTATGAATGTCTCCCCAAATACCAAACAAGGTACTCACAAATCACCACATAGATAGTACTCCATTATGTATGGAAGAAGTAATCAGGGACCTAGGGACACAAGTGGACAGTAACCCCACATGTGACACTCACATTGCCAATGTGGCTAGGAAGACCACCAATATTGGCCACCTTATCATGAAAGGATTCACATCTACATCAAGAGAGGTCATTGTGCCCCTATACTCTTCTCTTATCAGGCCCATAATTGAGTACAATGCCCCATTTGGGATGTACCGTACCCGACACCTGCAGCAGTCAGAAAGACCTCAATAGTACCTCAACAAGAGGATAAAGGGTCTCAAACATTTGTCATGTGCTGCCTGGCTGACCCCAGCTGTATGCAGTCACATACTGCATACTCAGAGGCGATGTATGCCCGATGTACAAGGTCATGTCCAATACAGAATTGATGGACATGCTCCACCTCAGAAAATCCATATCCATCAGAGCTGCGAGAGCAACAGATGTCAACCTCAACACATAAATAAATAGGATGTGCTGGAGGGACATATTCATAACCCAGAGGCTCCCTACACTCTAGAACAGAATCCCACTCCATGTTAGGCAGAGCCCCTCATTGACTGTCTTCAACAGGAATCTTGCCAAGTGGATGGGAGATCGTAGATTTACACTGGGGGTCTTCACTGTGTCACATCTAGACAGAGGCACAGTAAAGTAAACCCTAAATGGGCATAATATTCACACAGCAAGGGGTGGCAAAAGCCACACACACTCTGGCTAGGCTTATAAATGCCCTAGGGCAGATAGCCTAGTATGAACCTATGAACCTATGAAGATACAAATTGTACAGGACACTAAGGATAATCACAAGGCTTTCTTAACTGATGGTAGGAACCCTGTTGGGAATTCACAAATATGCTCTGAATTACCAAATATTACAAACAATACACCAAACCCACATACATTGCCAACATCCAACCTGACAGGTTCAGTGCAAACTCCCCCCCCCCAAAAAATGCCAAATATCTATCCCAGGAGAGTGCTGGCCCCCTGACATTGCAGATGCTGAGGTAACAGCCAGCATCTTCAAAGCAAAACACACAGCATCAATGGTACGAGATGATGTCCTGGGCTGTGTCCAACATGAACTCCAAGAAGAATGGAACGCCAAATAACACTACTGCTCAATTTCAGCCTTACCACAGGATATGTACCCAAAGAGCAGTGTACAGCAACAGTGGTTCTTCTCCACAAAGGTGGTGCCTGAATGGATACTGCAAACTATCACCCCAGAATCCTGACAAGCTTGGTCTGCAAAGCTATGGAAAGGATCATCATGGACCTCAGAAATAAAGATTTTGGGGACCTACAGACACTGGACCCTACCCAGCGTGGCTTTCGTAAGGGCAGATCCTGCCCCTTAAACATGTTTGACTCATTTGAAACAGTCATCAAGGCCAGTGATGAGGGGAATGTGGTCCACAAAGCCTATCTGGACCTTGCAAAAGCCTTCCATACAATAACCCACATGTTCATTATAGATAAGCTCACCAGCTTAAATATAAACCCCTATGTCAGTAGATGGGTTGCAAACCAGCCCAAGGACAGAACTAACATGGTCAGAAATGCTGCAGCCATGTCAGACTACAAACCAGCTACAACTGGCATCCCACAAGGCTCGGTCCTGGGACCTCCCTTGTTTGGTATATATTTCCCATAGGTACAGGCCAACATGGAAGGACTGTGTCTGAACAAGTTTGCAGAGGACTACAAACTGGGCACCATATCTGACCCTCCAGCTGACACAAGCATCCTACAAAAGGGCCACATAGAAACAGGCAACTGGTGCCAGAGCCATGTCATCAAGCTAATTGCAGAAAAGTGTATAGTCATCCCCTGTGGATAAACAGTAAGTGTCCACCAATTACCACATAGGTGTTAACCCATGAAGTACTTTAGAAGTAATAAGAGACCTGGGGACACAATTTGATATATATCTTGCATTTGACAACCATGTGGCTGTAGTGGTTACAGAAACATACCATATACCCACCTAATCATGAAGGTAGTCAGATCTAGATCAGGGGAGGTCATTGTGCCTCTTCAGTCATCCTTCATCAGCCTCACAATTGAGTACAATGGCCCATGTGGGATGTACCTCAGCAGACACCTCCAGCAACTTGAAATACCCCAAAAGTACCTCACCAGGAGGATCAAAGAGCTTGAACAGATGCCATGTGTTGCCTGATTAAACAAACTGCAGCTCCACACAGTGCCATACTGCCTGCCCAGAGGCAATCTGTGCCTGATGTATAAAGCCATGTCCAAGCTGGAATCAATGAACATGCTGCACCTTGTACAATCTGAATGCCAATCTGAATGCCAGTGAGCTATGCACATGTGAGACCTGAACCCCAGCACTGACATACATAGAACATGCTGTAGTGATTGATCCATAACCCAGAAGCTCCCTCCACTCTTGAGTAAACTCCCAGTACAGGTTAGCCAGAGAGTCCCTCATTGACTCTCCTCAACAGGAATCTTGATGAGTGAATGGGAGATGGTAGGTTTACCCTGGGTATCACTGTTATGTCACGGGTAGACAGAGGCACGGTATACTAACCTTGAAATATGTCATGTCAAAATCCAGTTACAATGTGTGTTGAAGGACAAACACACTCTCTGACTAGCAGTAAAAATGGCCTAGGGCACATCGCTAGTGTTTGTCAATGTCCACCCAAGTTGTGGAATACACTACCAATTTTGGACAAGCCTGGTTTAAGTAGTCCATATCTGAACAAAATGCAACATGGACATATGTGCACAACTAGCCCTTAACCAGTCTGGTGTGCTCACTATGAATATTTAAAGCAGTGATAGGACTGAAACCCAGAATACTGTCCACCACAGTGAAAGTACTGAACCAGTACGCTATACGATATTACAGTGTTTGGTCAGTATGAAAGGATGTTGACAACTGTATGCAAACTATCCCATGGAAACACTGCAGGCACAGTATAATCCCTGTTGGGTTCAGACACAAAGCAGTTGGGCAGTAAGTACACAACATGACTCCCAACACACAACTATAAATGTGAAATATTGTTGAAGTTCAAACACAACCACAAATGTAGTGGACTGCAGATTTCAACATATGGAAAGCACACACTGGGCATGCTCGCACACTTTGATAAATGAGACATATGTCAGGCAACAAGCCATGGAAAGCCTGAACTGGGCATGCTCACACACTTAGGCCATGTCTCAGTTTAGCAGTTGGCCACACATATCTGGTATTTGTATGTGTTAATCCAGGAACCAACCACAATACAGCAATCTGCCCAGTGCACACAGTTAAATGACTACAGAGACATAAGTTAAATAGTGAATCCCTCTCATATTCAAACATCTTCCACAGATACACAAGTTGTTCATAGAAACAGGGAAAGCTATGGCAATAAAGACCTGCAAACAGTTTATCAGCAACAAATATTGTGCATCTGAAAATTAAACATATGGGTGTAGAGGTCAATACTAGGCTGTTTGCCCTAGGGAATACAAGCTTAGCCAGAGTGTGCTTGGCATCTGCCTCCCCAGTACAGTAGGCTACTGTGCCTCTGTAAAGTAGGTCACAGAAGGTACCGTTTAAGGCTAGTGTGCTGTGCCTCTGTCAAGCAGGGACACAGTGGAGATCCCAGGGGTTGAATTTGCAATGTCACATCCATGTGGCTGGTGTTTGCTGGAAGATGGTTGGCAAGGACTTATAACAGTAATTGGGCGTCAATTACAGACTGAGGGGAGCCTTATCTGCAGTGTCTGAACAATGTCACTGTCAACACCTTGATGCGATGAGTTTGAAGGATTGAAGTGTCATGCCAATACTGTGCAGAGGCATCCTCCCTCTGTGGGATATTGCTCTGTAATGTATTAGCTCCCTCCTTCTGTTGTACAGCTTATATATGTCTGGTGTACACCAGACAGGTCTCCTGTTGTGGAGGAGTCATGGGTTTATTTGGGATAGCATGATCGATGCAAACCTTCCAGATGCTCATAGAATGCTATTGTCAAGGATTATGCAGAGTGGCCTGTATAATCCCCCAGCATGGGTCCTTTGAAGTCTTCCACTCCAGTCTTCACAAGTGCAAAGTCTGCTTTTGATAAATACTTTGATTGCAGTGACTTCCTTGCCTGGTGGTGGGGATGGGATATGGATGTCCAGGGAAAGTTGGGTATGGTCAGATATTAAGAATGGTGGTCTACCTCTGGTGTGGAACATACAGTCCCCATGTTGCAGATGGTCAGGTCCAATATGTATTCCCCCTTGTGGCTGTGGTGAGTGGTCCTGCCATAGCACATGGATTCACAAATTGTAGTGGCTGAAGGGTGATGTTGTTGAGGCCTGAGTAGTTCCCCCACACAATATACCTGTACCTGACGTTAACCACTGTAATGGTGTATGTGAACACCTTCATATCCTACACTGTTCCCAGGGAAGCAAAGTGTGTGTCCTGGATATGGGAGGGGTGGTCTGAACTGGTTGTGTTGTGTGTTACAGGTCCTGTGGTCATGAAGCATGGTATAAAACATAACCTGGCAGTGCTGATGTGCATATCTGACCCTGACGTAGGTGGCTGTTACTGCATATATATGCTATCCCCCTAACTGACAGATAGTAATAGATGTACATACTTCTATATAAATAATGATGTCAGCACCCTATAAATACTGCAGGAGAAATGCTAATACCCAGTAATTCGAATAGCGCGCTCCGCTAATCTGTCTCTCTCAAGTGTCATAATATAGTTAGGTAGGGGTTTGAATCCTGCAAATGCTCAGTGTTTGGGTGAGGGCAGTTAGTCTGTGCGAAAGAAATGTTCCTTTTGGCAACTAGAAGAACACACTGCATGATGCACATTCCTCTTTCTAAACACTGATGATGTCAGCACCCTATAAGTACAGCAGGAGAAGGGAAAACTCCCAGTAATGCAAATAGCGTGCTCTGCTAATGCATCTCTCTCAAGTGTTATAACATAGTTAGGTAGAGGTTTGAATCCTGCAAATGCTCAGTGTGTGTGTGTGTGTGTGTTCTTGGGTGAGGGGGGTTAGTGTGTGCGCAATTCTGGGTGAAAGAAATGTCCCTTTTGGCAACTAGAAGAACACACTGCATGATGCACATTCCTCTTTCTAAACACTGATGATGTCAGCACCCTATAAGTACAGCAGGAGAAGGGAAACCTCCCCATAATGCGAATAGCGTGCTCCGCTAATGTGTCTCTCTCAAGTGTCATGACATAGTTAGGTAGGGGTTTGAATCTTAAAATGCCATGTGTGTTTTTGTTACACAGTTTGTCCATGTGTGTGGGGTGTTGCTCTTAATATTGTATGACATAGATCATATCAGTAATGTCAATGCACACATGAGGTATGTGTGTGCCACATAGACATATGTACCTGTGACCTTAAATAGTTGCCATGTGTGAAGCCTGCCTCATGTGAATACATGTAATTTGCATTACACAACTTTATGACTGTAGTTTTCTGTGCAGGGGCTGCATTTGGTATGTGAATATACAGTGAGAGTAGTCTATGGTGTCATCTTACCAGCGAGGGATACACTTCTGGTCTGGAGCATATAGTCCACATGTTGGTGATGAACAGGTGCAGCATGTTTCCCCCTCTTGTGGGAGTGATAACAAGTTGTTACATAGCAATTGAGTGTATGGATTCTAGGAACCTTACACCTAGGGTGTTGGAGCTACAGTAATGCTCCCAGTCCATGTGTGGGTAAATGAAGCTGCCCAATATATTGTTGTTTAGAGACACCTGCAGATATTCATGTATTCTTAAGTAGGCCAAGTGGGTTACCTGGGTTTGGGAGTGTGGTGTGTGCCAGGCTATGAACTGGAAGGCAGTCTTACCCACTGTTAGTTGCACATGGATAGTCTCTGATGCTTCGTGCTGTGCCACCAACCTGGATGCATGTGTATCTTTGATGAATATTGATACTCCCCTTCCTGTTCTGTTTCGGTGCAAGGTTTGGGGCCGACAAGCATGGTATGAGGTATAACCTGCCAGTGCTAGGGTGCTTTTGGGGGCCTTGAACCAGGATTCTGTTACTGCACAGATATTGATGTTCTCCATGCTAAGGACAGTGTCCACTGCATGCATCTTGAGGTTTACACTGCTGGCGTTGAGTAGCATTACTATTAGTTTCCTATCCCTTGTGATACCTATGGAGGTGGTCTTGTCTTTTGAGCCTTGCCTACAAAAGGCACTATGGGGGTAGCAAGAGCCTTTGCCAATATCTGAAAGCCCATGGGTGACAGGTGCAAGCCGTCCCTAGCAAAACAGTGTGGCTTGTCGAGCATGTCATCCCAGGCTGACAGGCATTGGATCCCCTTTGAATGACACTGAAACATAAGCTGATTGTTGAAATTGATCATCTTGTCTACATATTGTGGCATCACTCTTGGTGAGAGTAAGATGCTACTCAAGGTCAGGGTCATACCAGTCTGGGCCACATGCTCAGAGAGCTCCTCTATGTCTCTTATCATGTAGTCCAGGGAGGTACGTCTCAGGTCATTCACACTGGCATGGACACTGACTGAGTCATATTTGTACATGCCTTGGAGTGACCTGTGTGCTTGTGTTATGTGGCAGATCATAGCGCCCGACAGGCATCTCACCGTGACCTTCTCCTTGTTCAGCCTGGTGAGTGGGACGTCAGTGTACCTGACGATAGAGGCACCTATCACAAGTGTAGCAGGTATGTTGTTTAGCCTTACGTGCTGTGACTGTTTGGCACACTGGCTTTGTGAGCTATGTGTTGCACGCGTTCTGTTCTGGGGTAGCGGTTGCTTGTGTGTCTGCTTTGGAGGTGTCTGCTGCTTAGGCAGACTTTTATTTAGAGACTCCGAGTATGTTTTCGTGTGTTTATTTGTTTGGATTGCTGTTGTGGTAGGTCTATGTGAGACTGGAATTGTAGTGACTGTGGTTTCCTTCTCCTCCTGACAGGTTTTGCCAGTACTGAGTTGAGAGAGCTTAGCCTGCAGTTTGGCTATATGGTTGCATCTCTCACATGTGTTGGAATCTGTTGGGAGGAGGAGAGGGTTGTCTGTGTACATGAGGCAGTTGTAACATTGCCTCTAGATTCCCAGATTCACCAGCTGGACCAGAGAGGAGATTGACAACTGACCTTTGGACATGCTATAATAGTATTGGGAATTCCTTTATAATTAACAACAAAATGGGCCAATGGGGAACAAGGTACTCAAGGTGAGTTTGTGAGGGTGTAGTGCTTTTAATTTGTTAGTGCTGGCATATATAAATGCTTTAGTGAGCAAGTGCCAGGTAACTCAAATGCAATGTGTTGCAGGTAACTTAATTGCATAAATGACAAACACTAACTTTTTGTCAAGTGAAACAAGGACATACGTACAGTAAGCAATGCAGATGTCACTAGGGATCCACAGAGGTGCTGTAAAGCTGCATTTCAGGTGGAATTAGTGTTTCAGGGAAATAACAAACAAACAAGCATACAAACAAAGCTACATTCAGCAGGCATGGATCTAGACTATGCTACAGCAAACAAGGTGTACCAATTTCAGTAAGAAACAGTTCAAATATGCAGGCACTATGAGCCTTTAGCCAGAAATTCCCAGCTCAGACGGGCAGAGTCCAGTTTCTCCTCCCACAAGAGTGCAGACCATGAACCTTCCTAATGTCAAATAACTGGCCTGAAGCCCAAGTGCTTAAACCAGAACTAATACACATTTATAATAACAGACACTGAGCCCTCAATCAGCAGTTCCCAACTTAGAAGGCTGTATGCTACCTGTCCTGCCACCACAGCATCCCTGACATTTAATGAGACTCACCTCTTGTCATAGTTAGTTGTGTGTTTTGGGGCTGTCAAGCATGGTATGAGGTGTAACCTGGTAGTGCTAGGGTGCTCTTGGGAGTCTTGAACCTGTTGTCTATTACTGCACAGATATCAACAATCTCCATGCAGAGTAGAGGTTGTACTGCATGCATCTTGCGGTTTACATGTCCATCATTGAGTATCATTATTTCCATTTTCTTATCCCCTGTGCTACCTATGCAGGTGGTCTTCTGTTTACAGCCTTACCACCAGAATGCAAAGATGTGCAGACATTACACTATGGTAATTAATATGGGTGTACCAAAACAATACAATGACAATCATACTGTTAATGCATCAGGCATGCTGGGATATATCCACAATGATATCATTACACTGTACAGTTGACAACATGATAATATTACTACACATCTATGTAGTCACCCTGTGCATCAGCACCATGTTAACCATTCCTGCATCGATGTTACAGATTGCAGGAGGTGGCACAGTTTCATCATATGCACAGGGTGTGTACTTGGTATGCCTGAATCTGCCAGTGATACAACCAATCGACATGTATGTGTGTGTGTGTGTTAGTGAGGGACAACCGTAGAAGATGGGGCAATGTTGATGCAGTGTGTGCGTGTATGTGTTAGCCCTAGATGTTAGCATTATGCATGTGTGTATGCATGCACACAGTTCCACCTTGTGGCTGCCATATACGGGTGTTTGTGGACAGTCACAGACTGTACCTGCCAGGTCATACAAATCACTGTCTCTGGCCACAGACACGGTACCTGTGCCTGGCAGGGGTGCTACGGACAGTATCAGGTACTAAGCCAGACTGGGTACTGTCATCAGAAGCAGGTGGTTGATGACTGGAGACATGTCCCTGCTGGGACTGTCCAGAGCCACGTGCACGTGTTCTCCTAGGGCGGTCTGATGACAGCACAGACCTGGTACTGGCACTATGGGAGCGGCCGTGGGTTTGTTGTCATCCGCGACTGCTAGCTGCTGCTGTTGCTGGCATTCATCCACGTCGATGCCTCAACCGTCCTGCGTTGCCCTGGTTCATGGGCATGTAGTTGTGGAACAGATCTAATGTGTCCCCCCAACGTCTGTCAATGACCTTGGTGAAATTACGGATGGCAGCCGCAACGTCATGCATAGTGTCATTCATAGCAGGGCGATGTGCTCTCAGCTCCCTCAGACCCTGTCTGGTGTACCGTTCCATACGTGACTGTGCCTGCATTACAGCCCGGAACATAGCTGAGGTTGAAAGACCTCTGTGGGCACGTCTGACAGGGGCAGTACGACCATGGATGCTCCCACGAGAACCCCTGGACATCTGCCTGTGTGGTACCATGTCAGGACTCTGGCCATGGCTGATGTGAGGGGATGCATGTGCCACTGATACCACATTACCCTGGTCAATGCCCACTGTATGCTGTCCATCACCTAGGGATATTGGTGACAATGGACGTATTGGCAGGATGACTGTGCGCATTGATGGGGTTGACAGCTGTGTACTGTCGATTGGCTGACCAACAACGGACCCTGGCACACCTCCTTGTGCCATTACACAGGTATCATCATTATCACTATCCCCAGCAGCAGATTCAGGTTCCCTGCTGCACACTACCAGACCAGCACCAGAACCTGTGAGAGGAAGACAGGAAACACAGTTTACAATGTGTAGACAATGTTACCACACATGCACACGTGCACACATGCACACATGGGCACATGCACACATGCACACGTGCACACATGCACACATGGGCACATGCACATATGCACAAATGGGCACATGCACACATGCACACATGCACACATGGGCACATGCACACATGTACACTCCTCAGTACATGAGATACAAATACACAGACACAAACACACCTGCAATCACATACATAGCAATACCATTTCAGGGTATTATTACTATTATTATCATTAGTATTAAAGGATTGTTATTACACACTCACCAGCATGGATTGGCTGCCTTGCTGTTACACCAGAGGGACCTGCACAAATAAGACATTTATTGTCAGTGGGCACAACTGTGCCATTGATACTGTGAGTATGATACAGTTCAGTAGTACAACAGTTGGCTTTCACGGGTCTACTGACGATATTGAGAATATCACTCTTGCACAATAATTACCAGGATAACAGCTACAAACACAGTACACACCTCACACATGCATAAACTACCAGTGTAGAGAACAGTCAACTATAGATTTGGCATGTTACCTGCACGCTCCAAGTCCTCCTGCTGGGTGGCTCCAGCCTCCATCATTACACATGTGTGTGGATGTTGTTGTTGTTGTTGGGCTGGAGCCACAACAGTTAGGAGGAGCCCCTCCAGTCTGTTGAGGGGGGGGGTGTATAGCCGCCCCACCACCTGTGGCAAGCTGTTGCCTGTGAATATCAGATGCACGCTGATGGACATTTCTAATTAAATCACTGCAGTGATGGCGTACTTGCTCATATGTCCGGTTATGCATGCCTGTGTCATTTACCCGACGGACAAGGTCTTGCCACAGTGCAGCCCTCTCCTGCTGGTTCTGGCTGGTGTGGGAAAAGAGTGTGGCAAAAACCCGCACCAGGCTCTGGTGTATCTCCTCTTCCTCTGCAGCAGAGTATGTGGGGTTGCGCTGGTGCACCATTGCCCTGGAAGGAAAAGAAAAATATGTGAGCAAGTGATATGGCACACATAATACTCTACTGTAGTGATATCACTGAACTGCCATATATAGCATCTGTCTGTCTATTGAGGGTACACATGTAAATGACCACATATCAGTGCTCAGCCGACAACTCTGTGACAGTGCCTGGCACACTCCATACAACAAACAAGTATACTCCAGCAGTCGGCACACTGTTTGAGGTCCAATGCACAGCCTCACACTGGGGGTTTGTATCAAGGTAATGTATGGGGAACATTGTCAACCCATACAATGCATGCAATGTACAGTACAAATGTCACTGGTAATGCACCGTAGTCTTTGTTGCCATAACCATACCTACACCACAGTCACATACAGGAAACCACAGCACAACACATGGCAATGTAGTATGTTTGTATCCCAATACCTGACACATCTTTCTCTGGCCTCACACCAAGGACACACACTACCATGACAGACACAAAGTCATGCTGAGCAATCACACCATTACAGACCTTGCACACAGTCAGTGGCACACTCATTCCACCTCACATAGTTGGTATTGCAATGAGTACATGTGTGTGTGCATTGTGTCATAGGCAGGTAGTATGCTATTGGGCCTGGGCCTACAGCAGCATACTGTTATGCTACCCTGCCCCTTGGGACACATGTAATGTGATTGTACTTGCTCCTGTCAAACAATTACACAGGGTGACTCATATGGCATACTACCTATCTGCATAACATTCAACAGGGGTATGTCTGACATCTACTAATGGGGAGCCTTGCTCCTTAATGCTGGGTGGTTTACTCCAGGGTATGGCTTATTTGTGGGTAGGATCCTGTACCTCCACCATGTGCTCTTTACTGCGGTGCCAAGGATGACAGACATAGGTCATTTTATGCTGGGGATATTGTGAGGTGTTACCATGGTTGTTGGGCAACTGTTATGGGTGTGACTTAACTATGTACATTCAGCAGTGGTAACCTCTGTGTAGGTAGTATGAAAGGCACTCTATCTGTGGTTTTGTCAGTCACTCTGCATAGGTAATGTGTTTGAGGGCATTATCACTGTTTGTTAGGTATGACTGTGTCCTTCTCCCTTTCTGTAGTTGTCATGGGAGGTACATACCATGTAGGACATTGTGAGGTGTAGAGGGGTACAGTGACCTACATTTCACTAGCTGACACACTAATTCTGCTGACATGTACCATGTACAGGTATTACAAGACTGGTGTGCCACTGTGAATATCAAAGGGAAGGCTATTGTACACTTGTTTCCCATGTTCCCTCCTGACAAATCCAGTAATAGGCAGGCAACCACATATGTGCTGGTTAGTGGTGTAAGTGTTTTGGAATGGGGTATGGTACTCCTGTATCCACACTGGTGTTCAGTCCATGCCTTTGTCACCAGGCACCTGTTGCAATACATCTGCACACATGTGCCTCTCTCAGGATATATATATATATATATATATATATATATAGAGAGAGAGAGAGAGAGAGGGAGAGAGAGAGAGAGATATTCATATAAATACATATCTGCAGACATTCATATCTGTCTGTATATGTGTATGTATCTATATATATCTATATATGTATGTGTCTATTACATAATATATGTATATACATATTCTATCCATCTATCTATATATGTTCATAGGTTAATAGGTTCATAGGTAGGTACAAGGCTATTGGCCCTAGGGCCCATACAAGCCTAGCCAAATGTACCCTGGCTTTCGCCACCCAAGAAAAGTATTATCCTATGCCCCTGTCAAGCAGAGCCACAGAAGTGATCCCCGGGGTGAATTTCCCATTTCCCATCCAATCATCAAGATCTTTCTTGAAGAGTGCTAATGAGGAGCTCTGTTTGACATAGATAGGTAGTCTGTTCCAGAGTATGGGAAGTCTCTGGGACAGGACTCTATCCCTCCAGCATGTTCTGTTTATTGTAGTGACAAGGTTAAGGTCTCTAGAGCATGTAGCTTGGAGGGATTGGGATTTCTTTAAGTGGAGCATGTCCAACAGCTCTGGGTTTGACATAGCTTTGTATGTTAAGCAGAGATCACCCCTGAGTAGGCAATATGAAATGTAGTCAAGCTGTAGTTTTTTGAGACAGTCTGCATAGGGCATCTGTTTGAGGCCAGTAATCCTCTTTGTGAGGTATTTCTGGAGTCTTTCCAGTTGTTGTAGTTGTCTTGTGAGGTACATACCAAAAGGGGCATTGTACTCTATAATGGGTCTAATAAGTGATGAGTAGAGGGGAACAATGACCTCTTTTTTCTGGATGGGAATCATTTTGTGATGAGATGAACCACGTAGAAGGATTTCCCGACCACTGTGGCGATGTGATTATCAAAGGAGAGACTACTGTCCACCTGTGTCCCAAGGTCTCTTATCACATTTTCGTCATTAAGTAGACTACCAGCTATGTGGTAGTTCATGGGTACAGAGTTTTTACCAAAGGGGATGACAATACACTTTTTGGCATTGAGCCTCAGGCCATGGCTTTGACACCAGGTATCTGTCTCTGTGAGGCCCTTTTGTAGTTTGCCCACATCATTAGGAGTTGCAATTATGGCTCCTAGTTTGCAGTCATCTGCAAACTTTGTTAGCCAAAGACCTTCTGTGTTGGCCTGCACGTCAGAGAAGTAGATACCAAACAGGAGAGGACCCAGGACTGAACCCTGTGGTACTCCACTTGTCACTGGTCTGATGTCGGATTTGAAATACGCTACTTTCACAGTGTGGGTTCTGTCCGTGAGCCAGTTGGCAACCCATCTTATGACATAGGGATTTATACCTAGTTTAGAGAGCTTATCTATAATTCCAGAGTGGGGGATGGTGTTGAAAGCCTTGGCGAGATCTACATAAGCTGTGTGACCCATTTTACCATCATCTATGGCTTTGGTGACTGCTTCAAAGAAATCAATCAGGTTTAGGAGACATGATCTGCCTTTTACAAATCCAAACTGAGTAGGGTCCAGAGTTTGGAGATTACCAATGTCTTTGTTTATGACTTCCATGATGATACATTCCATGGCCTTGCAGACCAGGCTCATCAGGCTAATGGGGCGGTAGTTACCGGGGTGCGTCGTGGCTCCCCCTTTGTGGAGTGGGATAAGTGTCGCGGTGTGCCATTCAGTGGGTACAAAGCCTGAGGTGAAGCTATGATTGAACATGGTACTTAGGTAGGGTGCCAGTTCATTCAGTAGTTCATGTAAAATGCAGCCTGGGATATTGTCAGGTCCCATGGATGCTGTGTTCTTGGCTTTGGAGACTGTGTTTTTTACCTGTGCAGCCATGATTATAGGAACCTTGCATTCTTCCAGTATACAGATGGGCCCTCTAGGGGGTGAGAGGGGGGTAAAGTTAGCACTGAACCTATCTGCCAGGATGTTGGCAATATCAGTTGGTTCTATATATTTAGTGCCATTATGCTGTAACTCAGAGCAGATCTGAGTGTTCACATTTAGATTCTTGACATAGCTATAGAATGCTTTGTGGTTGTCTTTAGAGTCAGTGGCAATTTTGTTTTCGTAACTAGCTTTGGAGGATTTTATGAGGGATCTCAGCTTCTTACTGAGGTTGACCAGGGAGTTCCTCCAGTCATGGGATTTTACTTATTTTTACAACAGTTTCTTTCTTCTGTTGTAGAGTTTGTTTATGGCAGAAGACCACCAGACTGGCTTCCTTTGTCTGGAGGATAACATCTTGGTTCTATTATGGATAGCATGATCCATGCACTCGTGTTAAGTGCTTATACAGTGCATTTGTATAGGATTCGGCAGTCATACCTCTATTGTCCGTCTGCATGGGTGTCATGAAGTTTGCCACTTCTGTCTTAAGAAGTGTGAAGTTGGCTTTTGAGAAGTTTGTTACGATGGTTTCCCTAATTGGGGCTGGGGGTGGGATGTGGATGTCTAGGCTGATTACCTTGTGGTTGGATCTGACCAATGAGGAATTGACCTCTGGTGTGGAACACCAGTTTGCCATGTTGGTGATGACCAAGTCTAGGATATTGCTGACCCTGGTGGGGTGTGAATAAGTTGATCCAAGGCGTTGGTATTTATGAATTCTAGAAAACATTGAGCAAAAGAGTTGGTACATGAGTAGTTTTCCAGTTAATGGTGGGGTAGTTGAAATCGCACATTATTAGGGTGTTGGGTTGTACCCTAATACTTTCCAGTGTATCAAGAAATGAGGGGTGTGAATCCTGGGGCATGGTGGGGGGTCTTTACAAGCTACAATTTGGATTGTGGTCTTGCCCAGAGTTAGTTTCACTTGGATAATCTCAGATGCATTATGCTGTGCAACTAGCCTGGAGGTGTGGATATCCTTAATGAATATGGACACGCCTCCACCTTTAGTGCTTCTTTCTGGGTTAGGTGGCCAAAAGGTGTGGGATGCATTGAAGCCTGGTAATGCAGGGGTGCTCTCTGGAGCTTTGAACCAGGTCTCTGTCACTGCACAGATGTCACAGATGTCACCGTTTACGGTGGTGAATTTGTCATTTGAACCTTGCTTGACAAAGGCACTATAGGGGTGGCAAGAGTCTTAACCAGTATCCAGAATCCTAAGGGCGACAGGTGCAGGCCATCTCTGGCAAAGCATCGTGGACTGTCGATCATGTCGTCCCAGGCAGACAAGTACAGGATCCCCTTAGACTGACACCAGAAGCTTAGCCAATTGTTGAAGTCAATCATTTTGTCCTTGTACTGTGGTATCATTCTGGGTCTATCTATTTCTACATCTCTCTCTATCTATGTATACATATATGCATATTATATATAGATACATATATAAATATACATACATATACATATAATATATATATACCTTTTTATTTACACATACGAATACACGCACTAACATACTGCTAAACATCCATTACTGTACAACCTACATTGTACGTTGCACTACAACCTACATTGATATGTGCACATAGCATCCTTCATATACATATGTATGTCCAGCCTTCAGTAACTGTTGCAGTATGTCCCCTGCCCTATGCACATCTTCATATATATATATATATATATATATATATATATATATATATATATATATATATATATATATATACAGACTGCTAACACATATGGAGGGTTCACAGTATGTAGACTATTACATTATTAGTTTAATTACCTTTGTTTGACACTGCTGTTTGTGATGGCTTGCTGCTGGTTAGCTTGCTGTTCTGTATTGTTTTATTGTCGGTTGTCTGTGTCTCTTTTTTTTTTTTTGTTTTGTTTTTTCTGTGTCTCTCTCTCTCTCTCTCTCTCTCTCTCTCTCTCTCCCTCTGGATGTTGCAATGAAAGTATTGCATGTGTGGACTGGGAGTACAGGCTGCTTTTGTAGGTATATGCACATGTGCATGTGATGGCCTCTGACCAATTGTTAGCCAGCACTTGCTAATTGCATGCAGCCTGCTGTGTGGTAATTGCAGTTCTCACTGTGATTTCAGGACAGTGCTATAAAATGTTAGGTTTGGTAGGCGTAGCCCTTTCAGATTTTCAAGGTGGGGACCATGCTGGTATGCTGTGGACACTGTTGTGTGAGTGTAAAGGTTGGTATGTCTCTCATATTTCAGGCTGCGTTGTAGGCACTGACATGCATGTTGTACCGACACCTGACTATTGCTTCCTCCAGTTTATTCTTCTCAGTGTGTATGTTAACTGACACCTAATAATACTAATACTGTTTAAATGGGAGTATGTGCTTTCCTGTGGGACTTGTGGAGTAACTGGTTTACAGCAGTGGCTCTTGCACTTTGTTGCTATAGCTTCACTATTTGGCCTTTACATTCACTCCTTGAATGCCTGCTAGGTGTCTTTACTGGAATGTGTTGCTATGGCTTTCCTATTTTCCATTCACATTCACTCCTTGTAATGCTTGCTATATTTCTTTCAGCAGCAATTCCTTATATGTTTGTTGTGGTTTGGTGGTACTGCATGCAGTGTGGTCTGGCCAAGGTGTGGGGCTTGACACCTACAAGGGTATTTTATTTTGCTGCTGAGCAGTAGTGGCGCCTTGTACTTTGTACTAACAGTTATGGATAGCAGGCACATGCAGTGCTTGTAAACTGCTATACTGTCCTTCTGTTATTAGTTGGATACCTCCTTTGATATTTGTGGGTTGTACACCTACATGTGGGTGTGCTTGTGGAAGCTATTCTACAGCTATTCACAGAGTGTGTGACAGCAGACAGAATGATATGCCTGTGAGTTTGTGACACTTGCAGGCCTCAGATACTCTCAGGTGTATCTTTTACCAGCCTCAGGGAATGGTTCATATCAGTGGGATACACCCGTGATATAATTCAGATATTCTGCAGTTGTGACTGTGGGGTATTTTGAGCATATGTATTACTACACCATTTCTGACATGCAAGTAGTGCATACTTTCAGCAGTTGACAGTTACCATTATGTGGGATAAAACATCTTTCTGCCTACTGTTAGTACATTTCACAGGGAGTCAGTGGGGCACAGTTAAGATTTGTTTTCAAATCAGGGACGTCCCTGTAAATCAGTCACAGTTGCGAGGTCTGGCCTCTTACCTGTTCAAATATGGCAGTTTTTATCCTGCTCTGATAGTGTGTGTGGTTTGCAAGATGCTACTGTCACATTATTACCTACTAGCTACCGACTAGCATGGCTGTTTCTCTTCTCACACTAATGTTATACAAATCCACAAGAATTGCCAGTAAAGATACAAGAAAAGCTTTGTGTAATTGCCTTCCTATATTCCCTTTACATTCAGTCCTACTATTTCATGATATATTGCTTTCAGCACAAAGTTCTTATCTATCAGTCATGGCTTAGTGGTAAGTCATGCAGACTAGTGTTTCCAAGGTCCTGGGTTCAAGACTGACAGAGGAATTTTATTTTGCTGCTGAGCAGACTACAGGCCTTGTCATTCAGAGTGACTAAGGCACTTTTAAGCCGATGTAAGCGGGTTAGCGCTGGTTTGCGCAGTGCTCACGCATGCGCACTGTCACTTAGCTTCATGCACACACGCTTAGCTAAGCGCACACAAGCGCACACCCACTTACAACTGCTTAAAAGTGCTTACTCTCGCGCACACCCTTGCTAATTTCTTTGTAAGAAAAGAAAATGGGGAGATAGGAAAGTGGTGAAAAAGGGGGCACAAAGAGGGTAGGACAGTAGGAAAACAAGCTCGGGATTTGCAGGAAGGATGTAGGAAAGGCCCATAGCTGCCCATTTCTTTATCAGCAACAGCTGTGCATATGTCTGTAATTTGGTGTGAAATTTGAAACCTTCCACCCCTGAGAGAGGGGTGAGGACAACAAAATATGTTGTACAGCCAATTGTAATTACCACTTCACATGTCCAGCAGACATGTCTGCAAAATGGGCAGCTATGTATGGGGTGTAATTTTTTTGTGGGAACAGAGTGCCCTTTTTTTATTTTTTTTTCAGGTGAGAGTGGAATGTGAGGTACAGGAAGTAGGTATATTTGGGGAGTTAGGTATGGGAGGTTAACAGACAAGACAAACAAGATGCATACAGGGGCGGAGTATGACACGTGGGGGGGGGGACAATTGACGGATGTTGGTATATCGCTAGCCCATGAGCCCACAGATGGCAACAGTGGAACTGAGATCCTCACCCATGGGCAGTTGCCACTGTGCCTTCACAGCCCAGGACGGAGCTGTGCTGGGGGCTGTGTAGGACGGGCAGCAGGGACACCCGTGAGTTGTGCCACCCGAGCCTCAAGCTGGCATAGGGGTTCAAGCACAGAATGCCTGATCGGACAGACAGACCGGACACTTTGGAGGGTGAGTGGACGGTCTCCTCTGGCCACGCTTGCAGAGGGGGGACGAGCCCCATCCCCTGCAGCGCTTCCAACCGAAGGTGGCACAGGGCCATCGGAGGAGGTTCCGGCCTGGGCACTAGTGCCAGGTGCACTCGCCAGCTGAGGTGGGAGAGGTGGGTCCGCTGGAACCCGCCTTCCCTGTTGTCCTATGTTTAGAAATATTTTATGACATTTTGGGTTAGTAACAAACAATACCATTCAAAATTAGTTGTAACAGCATGCATCAGTATTCCCATTAACCAAACATCCATGAATTCCAAACATTGAACAGCAAGCATAACACATGCATATTTTGAACAACAGTACACAATCCAACAGCATGCAGGGTCGATTGATGGCAACAGGCCATCAGGTTTGAATATGTGAACAGGGCACATGCAGCAACGTACGTGCAAATATGTTTGAACCAACAGGACAAATGTCCATAGGAATTGATTGTGAATGCATATACCCAGTTTGTTGTGGAATGGCATTATTTGTGAATATAGGGTAGGGTGAAGAAATATTTCATTAACAACTTCAACTACATATACATATGCTGTATATCTCTAGTAGCTGCAGATATATATACCCTACAGGTCTTAGTACAGTTTCCTATATGTAACCTTAGGAATGTTGGTGATGAGACTGTTACTGCTACATTAATATACATTGCATTTTTATTCATACACATTCATATCTGGCTATGTTCAGGTACAGCATCCTGCTACATTTCATTTATATGGCTCTAGACAACTGTGGATGTTCATTATTTCATACAACCATACTATCTCCATATTGCAAGGGTACAGCAACATATACAAATTGTGGAACAGACACATTCCAGCTTCAGTACTTTATTTCAAACATTTCACTTTTTGGTTGTGGCTGTCTCATTCATCTCATTATGTACTGACTGCAGTATACTTTATTCAGAAGTTATAACAGCTTTCTTGGTCGATTCATACCTCTTTCTCACACTCTCACTTGTTTTATTCTTATAATTCAAGATGGTACTTTATTCTAGGCGTTATTAACATGTCATACTTGATTACAACAATCCTTTCCAACAGACTCACTTGTTTCATATGGCAGATTTTCTAAGGGGATGTATTTGACACATGTCTATTGTCTTTAGCTTGTTTGCCACTGATTTTCAGGCTGCTGCAGGTTATCTGATATTATACTTCAGGTGGGTAATCACTATTTCAGACTTGTTTACTTTTTATTTCTGGATTACAGGCTGCATCACTTATCTAATCAAACAGTACTAGCAGAATCTTTCTTCTAGTGTTATTTGAACTTTATTAATATGTAACTACAGTGAACTCTTTTACAAGCTGTCTCACTTATATTGTATAACAATTACAGAAATATAATTACTAACCTGCCTGGTGGCGCAACCGCTCCAGCCTATCACCATAGGCTCGCCGATTCGTGGAACACATACCTGCAGCTGTAATAAAAATGAAGTAATATTGGAACATACATCTCCATAATATCAGCTAGGATAATTCCTTACATGCATAATTACATGGATACTTACTCAGTAGTGGGGCGTTGGGCATTTGCCAGGCCTCCTGGATCCAACGGTTCAGTTGGTCCTGCTTCCATCTCTTCAGGTCCGCATGGTGGTGACGGACCTGTTCACCAGTCCTTGGTATGCCTGTGGAACTGGTGAGATCATGTGCCAACCGGTTCCATGCCTCTGCCTTATATGCACCCCACAGAACCTGGCCCTGCATGAGTTGAGCCTCATGATCGTGGACTAGGAGCCAAACCATGTATTTGGACTCCTCAACACCCCACCTCTGTGCTTGTAAGCGACTACCCTCTCCTACACCTGCCATCCTGACTGCAAATAGGTTCCACAATCAGTTATGCTGTGTATTCACACCTATGGGGCTTATATATGCCGTTTTTCCCGCACTTATCTGTGATTGGCCATTTTGGAATTGTATCAGCTTCACAAAACCTGCTTTGTCATGCTTCTATTTCCATTCATTCCTATATATATGCTAATACTGCATTTTTCAGTACAGCTGTCATGGCTTACTGGTTCAGTACTTTGACTATGATGCACAGTATCCTGGGTTTGAGCCTGGGCATTGCTTTTATTTTATTTTACTACCGTCTAGACAGGCTAGGAGGTGTGTCTGTTTAAAGGCGGCTTTGATACCGGTTGCTCAACGTTGCCCGCCGGTAAGCCGGTTGGCGCGCTGCACAGTTCCGCACAAACGGGTTACGCTGGTTAACGCATTATTTGGCTATGAGCACGCATATTATGCTAGAAATGTTGTGCAACTACGGGCACACACTTTCAGCATGTTAAAGCACTGCTCAACTCTGGGCACTCATATTACACCTGTTAAACCACTGGTCACCTACGGGCAAGCATACTCAGCTTGTTAGAGTGCTGCTCAGCTATGGGCACTTATAAAATATTTTATTTTTTTATTGTGTCAGATTTCTTCATAAAAACATGGCCCATTTCATTGCATTTTACTTAAATTATAATTGTATATATATACATATATGTCAGGGGATTGTTTTGTGCTTATTTCACTAAAAAAAAAAATGATGTTGTTGAGGCTCGAACCGTGACTATCTCCTCTTTGGCCGACATCTCTACCGCTACACTATTGCTACTTGGCTTATTTTGCATATTTACATCTTATATGCTTTTTCACTGACTGCTAACTGTGGCTGAGCGAAGGGCACACCCGCGCAAACGAGCGCAATTACGGGCAAACATTTTTGAAATTAAAAAAAAATTTAAACTGTTCATTTTTACGTTTTACATTTCAGTTGGGTTAATAGTCTGTAGGGGCATGTGTGCTGCTGTGTTTCTTGACATTTCCGCGGACTCGCTCGTGGGAGTTTCCTTTTGGGACTGTGATTCTTCTGGGGGCGTGTACCTTTGCAGGACTCGCCATGCGGTCACACCCCCTACATTGCTACACGGACCGTGTTAGCCTAGGGTGTGATTCAGCATGCCCTCATGAATATGCATGGCATGCTGACATCACCCCGTTTAACTGCAGCCTCCGTGTAAGACTTGCTAACTCTTACACGGAGGCTTCGTGAATCCTGCAGAATGTCTAGTATGTTAAGTTTCCTGTCAGGTTTTTTTGCAGTTTGAAGCAATTGTTGTTCCTGAACATATGTTGTGAATTATTTAATTGCTAATGTTGTTGAATCAATATTATTCCAGTCTGTTTTTGGTAAATTTAAGTCCATAGCCACTATTATTCTTCCCTCCCGTATTTCTTGCAAGAAATGTATTAATTCCTCTAGGTCATCAGCACTTGTCTTTGGTGGTCTATACGCTCCAACAGATATTACATGTTCCATGGTTGTTTTTATTGTCACAGTTACACAATCTATAGTATTGGTGTTATCACTGAACATATAATAATCACAGGTCTTATAACCATCGCTATCTTTAATCCCTATCCTAACACCTCCATCCAATAACAAAATTAATATTGTGGAAATGTTGCAAATTTTAAAATAAAAAAAACATTATCAATGCTCCTAGCTTTAACCACCATCAGAGATGCATCAAATGTTGCTATCTGTGAACTGTTAAGTTTGTGACCTGGCAAAAATCCTGCTTTGTGTTTGCCACATATTGCAAAATATCTGCTGCAAAAAAATCTCTTCCCTGATCTTGACAAGTGCACGCCATCCTGTCTGAACACACGTGTGCCCAGTATTAGGCTTGGATGCTCTACACATTTACATTTTTTAAAACAGGACATTTTTTCATGTAGGTATTAACCCAAAAAAATCTTTTCATTCTCAGTGACCTGACTCTCCATTATTTATGTGATTTGTGAAAAAAACATCCTAACACCTGTACAAGCTATGCTATCTGAGAAGGCTGTACGTTTCCTACTAACAGTCAACGAGTCCTTGTAGATGAAATAATTTGTACTGACATGAATAATTACAGATGTGTACTTCCTTACCTTACGGCATTCCAAGGCATGTCTCACATAATTTATTTTTGCTCCTGGGAAGCATAACACTAGTCAATGATCATTATCTTCTCTGCAAATGTAAGCATCACTTCCTATAATAACTGAATTCTCAGTTACAAGAATATCTTTTTCTGACCAGATCTGAAGAATCTTCACCTTCTAATTCAGTAATACCTGCTCTATCAATTGTTGCAAAGGAATATGAATGGTCCAGTACCCTTAAGTTTTGAACCAGAATATGCACCTGGCAAAAGAAGACCAAAACATTGTCGAGAAAGTAATGGAAGCAGCAATTCAGGAACACATGAATTGAACACCAAGAATATGAGTTGGTGTACAGAGGTTCATAGGTTCATAGGTTAGTACTAGGCTAATGGCCTGGGAGCCTTTACAAGCCTAGCCCATAGAAGTGCCCTGGCATTGTGTCACCTGACGTTAGTTCCCAGTGCCTGTATCAAGTAGAGCCACTGGAGCGATCCCCAGGGTGAACTTTCTATTTCCCATCCACTCATCAAGATTTCTCTTGAAGAGGTCCAGTAAGGTACTCTGCTTGATATGTATGGGAAGTCTATTCCAGAGCATGGGCAGTCTCTGGGTTATGAACTTGTCCCTCCAGCATAGTATGTTGATTGTGATAATGAGGTTGAGGTCTCTGGAGCATGTGGTGCGAATGGATTGGGATTTCTTTAGATGCAGCATTTCTAACAGAGCTGAGTCAGACATGGATTTGTAAGTCAAGCAATGATCGCCTCTTAGTAGACGATATGAGACAGAGAATAGCTGGAGTTTTTTGAGTCTGTCCATGTAAGACGTGTTTAAGGCATGGATCTTCTTCGTAAGGTACTTTTGTTGCCTTTCCAGCTGTTGTATGTGTCTAGTGAGGTACATGCCAAATCGGGCATTATACTCGATGACTGGCCTAATGAGGGAAGAGTAGAGAGAGATAATGACCTCTTTCTTCCTGGATGAAAACCCTTGGTAATGAGATGCCACATAGAAGGACATCCTGGCCACAATAGCAATGTGGTGGTCGAAGGAAAGGTTGCTGTCAACCTGTGTCCCCAAAACTCTTATAATGCCTTCAGTGTTCAGTGGGCTCCCATTGATGTTGTAATTAGTGGAAACTGAGTTTTTCCCAAAGGGATGAAAACACATTTTTTGGCACTAAGCTTAAGGCCATGGTTTCAACACCAGGCATTGGTCTCAGCTGCATCATCTGTAAGATGTTTATATCACTTGGGGAGTTAATAACAGCTCCCAGCTTGCAGTTGTCTGCAAACTTGGTTAGCTAGAGTCCCTTTGTGTTGGCCTGGACCTCTGAGAAGTAGATGCCAAAGAGAAAAGGACCCAGGAATGATCCCTATGGGACTCCACTCATGACTGGTCGGCAGTCTGACTTGAAGTCCGCTACTTTCACACTGTGGGTTCTATTGGTGAGTCAGTTTGCAATGCACCTAGTGATATAGGCATTGATGCCTAGGTTTGGTGAGTTTAGCAATAATTCCTGAGTAGGGAATGGTATCAAAGGTCTTGGCCAGATCAAGTTAGGCTGTATGAACTGCCTTTCCCTCACCCACAGCTCTGGTGACTGACTCAAAGAAGTCAACCAGGTTGAGCGGGCATAATCTACCTTTCACAAAACCAATTGTGTGGGATCTAGACTTTGGAGATTCCCTATATCCTTGTTAATTAGGTCCATGATGATGCACTCCATAGCCTTACATATCAGACTCGGCAGGCTAATGGCGCAATAATTCCCAGGGTCTGTGGTCGCTCCCCCTTTATGGAGAGGGATGACTGTAGCAGTGCGCTATTTGGTAGGAACAAAACCTGAGGTGAGGCTGTGATTGAACAGGACACACAGATGTGGTACCAGTTCACTCTGTAGTTCATGTAGAACACATCCAGGGATATCGTCAGGTCCCATGGAAGCAAACCTCCCAACCGTCCCGAATTACTCGGTTTTTACCGAGTTTTGGGGCCCAAATGATGGGGTGCCACGATTCCCGAGTGACACCCCATCATTTCCGATTTATTTCCAATTTGTTTTTACATTTCGCGCTATTTTGCTGACGTCATCACGTGCGCGATGACGTCAGCGCCGTCCGTGCTACCAGCCTATCGGAATTGAGCTCTGCTCACATTTCCGGCTGGACTGTTTAAGCTGGCTTTTGTTTAAATGCTGGCTGGGCTGAAAGGAAGTTATGCTGCTCAGCTGTTTTCGTCGTGGAGCCTGTCATTTTATGTGGAGGAGCTTAAGCCGTTTTTCGTTGAAAATGCGTTGATGCTCTGTTAATCGGAACTTTTTCTATGGTACAGGATGGAGACAGAGGCGTTTTGCAGGTGGTACTTCTTTGTGAGTAAGTAAGCAATGCATCGCTGTGGATTTTGGTATTTAATAAGTTGTCAAAATTATCTCTCAGCTCTAACTCCGAGTCCTGCTGAGATGAGATCTTTTATGCCGTTTTACAGTAACTTTTAGCTTAGATTCTGGCATTGGTAGATAACAGCAGAGCTGAATGTTAAAACGTAGCTGTAAGTAACATTTTACCCCGGCCTGGCCTGAACTGAAATTATAGTTTTGATTAAATATTGCAGCAAGCTGTGTTTGTAAGTAGCATTTAATGGATTTGTAAAACTCCCCATGTGGTGGTGCAGGGGCGACATAGTTTCTTGTTTAAAATATTTATTGTGTTTGTATTTTTTGTGTGCTTGTCTTCAAATAGTTTTCTTTGGAGTGTTTCAACTTTCTGGTTTTTTGTCTATATGCCGATTAGATTTATGGAGGTAGAAGTCCTTCCCTAGTACATAATTGTTCTCACAAAATTGATATCTGTACCTTTTTTCATTTTGAATGTTACATTTAATAATTTATGCATGATAATTACATGTTTCATAGCATATTTAAATGCAGGTTAGATCCTCTACCTATTAAAAAAAAAACTGGTTTACAGGGTAATAATGTTTTAACTTTCTAATATTTGGGTATTCAGTTTTCAGGATTATGGTGAATAGGGACCCTTCTATGAAACAGTTGTGTGGTATTGCACATTTTGATTTGTAAATATAATTTCATAGTTGTTTTTGTATCATGTATCTTTACTCAAGTGGAGTGGCACATTGGTAGCAGTTTGGAAATTTGAGCTCAGAATATTACATTTTATTGAAATTACATGCATTTCTAGAAAACAGTGCATACAGATATTTGTTTTCATGTTAAATTGTTTTTAGTAGCTAGCTAAAGATGTTGCAATCTTCAGTATCAACTGGGTGTTAATCTCAACATTAGTTTTGCAATGTAGGTATGTCTATTTAGGCATGTTTTACGTGGACATAATGGACTTTACCCATTTTTTGCAAAACTATGGTACCACAATACCATAAAACTATATATGTTCAGTATGCTTAGAAGGCTTAGAGCAAGAAGACATAACAGTGAATATGAGTTGTAGACAGCCTGCACTAGTTTTATTTCCTGTGCAGAATATAGCTGACAGTCAAGTAAATAGAAATCTGATTCACACATGCACATACATAAAACACATGCATACATATACAGACATAACTTTTACGATCCCTAATTAGAAAAAAAATCATTTTCGCAGTACCACTAAATAGTTATATTTAAATTAAACAACTTCAAAAGAGAATAAGTTACAGTAGTGACCTTGGCAATAAAAAAGGATAACGCCCTGACTACTGCTCAGGAGACCAAGCTCAGACAACTGGCAGAGTGGCAAGGAGGAATGGGCATAGCCATCCCAGGGTGGGTGGACAGGTGTTCCCCAAGGTGTCTATGATGATGATTCCAGGTGGAGGCTGTGCATAGCACATGGTAGGAGTGTCCAAAAGATAGGAATAGGTGAAGACATGTTTGAACTACTTTGGATGTAGGGAGATGCACAGCATATTATAGTGCCACAAGTAAGTGAAATTCTGAGATGGGAATGCATACTGCAAGGTAGCTTTGTCAGCTGTTTATGAATAAAAATGTGGAGGGTTGAGAACATGCTCATTCAGAAAGATGTCAATTTTGGGGAATGATCTGATTACTGCTTGCTCACTGGAGAAGCATCTGTCTTTGAAATTCAGTGTATTTCACAGCATTCACTCAGGAAATAGGTGTTTACATTACAGACACAAGGTGCAGGGTTTGATTCTCAGGTGAGGTAATTGGTTAGGATTAAAATGGCCCACAGTGGCAGTTAGCTTGGTACTAATCTATGAACCTATGAATAGTTGTGATAGGATGCTTCCCCAACACTTTGCAGTTGAAAGTATCTCAAAGATAACTGGAAAAGATTATAAGTGACAACAGGAATGCAAGAGCAGAGAATTTTTAATGCCAATTCTATTTTCATTCTGAGACAGTATTGCTTTAACAGATACTGGTGTTTGTGCATTGTGCTATGTAAAAATAAAATCCAAATCATTGTAGAAGTAAAACAGTATGCACACATTGGTGTTTATGGTAAATGGGGCGAAATAGCCAGGTAATGGGACACTGGAATGGCTGCAGGGGGACTCCGGTGCCATATTTTGGTTGTCTGCTCTTCGGTTTGCATTTGAAAGTCGGTATCCCACAATTCCATCAGAAGGGGCAGGGTTACATAATTATGTATGCAAATTTTATGTTAAACAGCGTAAAGATTTGTACCTATTTTTCATGGGCCTTGTCCAGATTTTTGATGTTTCCAGGTTGAGAGGTATGCATGGAAGCTGTATTCTTGGCCTTGGACAATGCAGCTTTAACCTGTTCTGCAGTAATGCTTGTTGCCTGACATTCCTCCGGTATTGTGATTGGTCATTTAGGGAGGGAGAGAGGGGTAAAGTTGGCACTGAATCTGTCGGCCAGTATGTTGACAATATCTGTTGCTTCAGGATAGGAGATACCATTGTGCAGTAACTCAGAGCAAACCTGGGTATTGCCATGGAGATTCTTGATATAACTATAGAAGACTTTGTGGTTGTTTTTTGTGTCTGCCACAATTCTGCCTTCATAGCAGAATTTAGAGGTTTTGATGAGGGACCTCAACTTTTTGTTGAGGCTAATAAAGGAGTTTTTCATGTCTTGGGACTTCACCTTTTTCTGCAACAGTTTCTTTCTTCTATTGTAAAGTTTATTAATGGCATGGAACCAACAGATTGGCTTCCTTTTTTTGGAGGAGAGCATCTTGGTTCTGTTGGGTATGGCTAGTTCCAGGCATTTATCTAGGGGTTTGTACAGTGAATTGGTGTATGATTTAGAAGTCATGCATCTATTTTCCATTGACATGGGTGCCATGAAGTTAGCCACCTCTGTTTTTAGGAGCCCAAAGTCAGCTTTGTTGAAGTTTTTCATGGTGGTTACCTTTGCGGGGGGTTTGGGTGAGATGTGGATTTCCATGGTCATTAGTTTGTGGATGGATCTAACCAGGGAGGAATTGATTATTGGTGTAGAGCAACGGTTTCCCATGTTAGTAATAACCAGGTCAAGGATGTTGCTTCCTCTAGTGGGGGTAAGAATGAGCTGGTCCAAGGCATTGGAATTGATGAATTCCAGGATGCGTTGGGCCAGTGTATTGGTGCATGAGTAGTTTTCCCAGTTGATGGAGGGGTAGTTGAAGTCACCTAGTATGAGAGTGTTGGGTTGGACCCTAATAGTTTCCAGGGTGCTTAGGAACATGAAGTGACAGCCTTGGGACATGGCTGGGGATCTATAGCAGGCTATGACCTGAATCGCCATCTTACCCAATGTTAGTTGTATCTGAAGTTTCTCAGATGCTTTATACTGGGCTACTAGTCTGGAAGTGTGCATATCCTTTATGAATATGGAGACACCATTGCCTTTGGAGCTTCAGTCCATTTTCTGGGGCCGAAAGGTGTGGAATGAGTAATAGCCTGGTAGTGCAGGGGTGCTTTCTGCTGCTTTAAATCAGGTCTCTGTTACAGCACAAATGTCGATGTTCACCATTTTGAGGAGTGCTTCGATCAAGTGCATCTTGAGATTTAGACTTCTAGCTTTGAGCAACATGACCCCCAGATTGCATTTATTTATAGCTGTTACGGTGGTAAGTTGGAACATCACCTAAAAAAGGCACTATAGGGGTGCCAAGAGCCTTAGCCAGTATCTGGAAACCCAGGGGTGACAGATGCAGGCCATCTCTGGCAAAGCATCGAGGTCTGTCAATCATGTCATCCCAAGCAGACAGATACTGGATCCCCTTAGAATGACTCCGGAAACTTAGCCAATTGTTGAAGTCAATCATTTACTTCTTGAATTGCAGTATCATTCTGGGCAATGGTAGGAGGCTGTTCAGGGCTAGGGTCATACCTGCCTGGGCCACATAATCCAAGATCTCCTTCATTTCTCTTTTCATGTAGTTCAGGGAGGTGCATCTCAGGTCACTCACACCCACATGGACAGTGACAGAATCATACTTGTACTTGTTGTGGCATGACCTGAGTGTGTGTGTTATGTGTCAGATTCTGGGACAGCTGACTGTTACCTTCTCCTTATTCAACCTAGTGAGTGGGACATCAGTGTGCCTCACTATCGAGTCACCTATGATTAGTGTATTGGACAAGTTGTTTTGCCTTAGGGGCTTAGGTGGAGGAGCACACTGTGTAGGTGCGCTATGTGTCTTGTGGTTTGTGCTGTGTTGTGGTCGAGTACATTTCTGTTTTGGAGGTCTCTGCTGTTTGGGTAGATTTCTATTGAGAGCCTCCATGAAGGTGGGTATGTGGTTTGTGTTTTTATGTGAGAGCTGTAATGGTGGGTGTTCTGGAGGGTTATGTGTTGCATGTGGTTTGGTGCAGGTGTTGACCTTCTGCTCTTGACCAGCTATTCCGGTCTTGGCTTGAGAGTGCATGGATTCCAATTTGGATATATAAGTGCACCTCTCACAAGTCTGAGTGTTGGGAGGTAAGAGGAGAGGGTTGTCTGTGTACATGAGGCAGTTGTTATATGGCCTCATAATGCCCAAGTTCACCAGGTTAATAAGAGAAAGCACAGGGAACTGACCTTTAGACATGCCAGGAGGGATGGTCATTATTACTAAGTACTGGAGCTGTTTCTTTATATATTCCTTTTACAGGATAAATGTCAGTCAAGGTGTCTGAGTCTATACAAAACACTGCCAAACACTTGACAGGAAACTAATACATGTCAGAAGTGTGTTATAATGAACACCCCCCTGTGAATGCTATTGCTTATCGTTGCATCAAGCATGTTCAAAAATTGCACATCTTGAGCTCCCCAATCAGCCACTCTGCACCACTGACCACAAAGACTTTGAAATGGCATGCTTTACCCCTGTTGAAATGATTCTGCAGGCATTGTATCACTTCAGAGGATGATTTCACAACAAGCAGTGGAGCAATAGGTAAGGAATCACTTTAGAATTTTCAATGGTTGATGGTGTGTTAGTACACTGGGAAAGCCTGGCAGCTGAATTTGAATCGTGTTGAAGATGTTACATAACAGATTTTGGACGTTCCTTTTTCCAGGTCAATCTGTTACTTGCATTGGAAATTCTGATTAGGAAATATGACTGTGGCGCTTTGCTATCAAGTTGTAATATTTAAATGAGTATTTTGTAGGAAGAGATTTTTGTGTTATTGTTTTGTTCAGCATACATTGTTAAGACCTTTGTATTAAGGTAGTAAAGTGTTGTAATGCATAAATAACATCTTGATACAGAGACAAAAAAATCAAGACGAGATTTGACTGTCCATTGCAGAATGGTGTTAGAGGATGTCACGTTAGTACTTTGTGCATTCTTGTATAGTATGCTGGTTGACAGTATGCACAGTAATGCCAGTGGTAGTCCTGGTATAGATCCATTTTACATGGTACCACAGGACAACAATGCCTTATCAGAAACTCTGTCTGTGTCATCACTATGCAGTAATGTCTTGAGACTGTGATGTTGTGTGGCACATGTTGTGCCGAATACATAAGTAGATTGGGTCACAGATTAACAATTAGTAATTTGAACAGCAAATGTACTGAGGTGTTAATGAGCATATGGTTGCATTGGCCATGACATATTCATTCTCCCGCAATTGACACTTTGCAGTATACTTCATGAGTGTGATGCAAACTTGTGAGAAAAGTAGATATTTTCACTGTGTATGTGAGCTCACAGATGCAGGACTTGACCATTGTGAAGTTGCTTGTGCTTCTTGAATTTTATTGTCTGATGAGTCCATACCACATTTGTTCACCATTTATTCCCATTGACATAAGGGAGAATGCCAGGTATACAATGCAAGGAATCATCTATTACTGATAATGTGTCATTGATCTAATATGTGACTGCACACATATAAGTTAGGCAAGGCCATTAGCTCATGGATGTGATGTAATGTAGATGCAATGTTGTTTAGTCAAGATGGATTATCAAATCACAGGTAAAGTGATAAGGTGTCTGTGACTATGTTCTAATGGTCGTTTCAGCTATAACACAGTTTGCTAGTTGTTACAGTGCAACCAAGCAGACATTGACACTGGATATAGTAAAGCTTTCATTAAGATAACAGGAATGAGTACAGCAGAGTCTAGCTTTAGTGCAAAGGCAAAGTTAGTGAAAGTAGTTTAAGGCAACCTAAACCTTTGAAGGCATTGTCTTCAGGAGAGGCCTATGCAAAGGAGACACACACACACACACACACACACACACACACACACACACACACACACACACACACACACAAAAAAAAAACATGGGCAGTAATATTTGTTCAAGACATTCTGCCAAGTACATGGGTGGGTGTATTCTACCAAAGTGATGTACACCAAAAGTAGATCTTCACAATTAATTTTCTGTTAAGGTGTATTCCATGCTAATGTACTTTTTAGCAAAAATGTGTACACATAAAAATTACTTGCTATCTTTGTGTATGGACATAATATAAGAAGCAATGAACCATGTCCATGAGCTGCAGTGCAGCACAGATATATACATATATATTGTTGACTAAATCCTTATATTGATTGATGTATCAGATATTTACATTTTTTTGCATGCAAATTGGTTGACACGAATTGCAACCACTAACTGGATCTATTTTTTTATTGACAGGTTCTTAACTAATATCAGCAAAAATTTGAAAAAAATGTCTCAGTGTTTGGCTTATGGATGTCAAATAAGATGAGGTTGCATGCCTGAAGGCATGTCATTCCATAGATTTCCCCATGATGCACAACAGTGCGCACTGTGGGTACACAGATGTGGAACCAGTGTTGGTGAAATTCGAAAATTTATTAATGAGGAGATAGTTAGCAACCCCCAAAGCATTATTTGTGTTCTTGTCACTTTGAAGAAGACATGTTTGAGCTAAAGTATCAATATGAATTGATGTCTGACCACATGAAACCACGTAGACCTTGTTGTATATTGAAAGCCAGAGCTCTACCCACAGTGTTTGACTTTGCACCAAATCGAAAAAGAAATACTTTAGTTCAACACATTGAAAGAAACGTGGAGAAAGGTATGTATATTTGTACAGTGTTAAGAAGTGATGTCAGTACAGTACTGTTGTAATACCTATAATGGGAAAACAATCTAATTATAAACCACTAACCAGTAGCATGGATGTACTTAAGCACTGCAGTGCAGATGGTGAATGTCAATAACAGAATGACCTGGATTTGACATACCACAGCAATGTCTGCAGCCTAAACTAAAATGGAGAGCCAAGGAAGGGGGTAAGAATTTGCTGCTAATTGTACTACAGCAGTTCTGTGAAGATACCTTGATGTTATATATTCATTTGTGACTGCATATTTTATCATTTGTTGAGTTTGAACACTCAGTGAAGTATATAGTGTTTTTTTCTTCTAATTGTTTAGCTTGTGGAGGAGTTATCAAAACACAGTCTATAAAAGAACATTTGGTGAAGCCACCCAGCAGCAGTAATATACAGGTAAGTCTAACAGTTCCCATTAGGCCAAAATACATGTGGACAGATACTAAGCATTTCTTTTTTCTATTCTTGCACAATGGTGGACAATTGAGACTTTATCAAGCTAAATATTATGCAGTGTAATTATGAGATAATAGCATGCAAGTTCAGGAGTAGATGACTATTGAGGATGTACATATGAGACTTATTACTGCGGAAGAGTTGGCTAGGACTTGGTGTAGATCTCTGAGTGACAAATATTTGCTTAATACACATGGATGGGAGTATGACTTAGTATAATAGTATTAAAGGGGGTATTTCCATGAAGAATTTTGTTATAATGCCACAAGCTTCAGATTACTAAGTGAAAAAAGTCAAATGCTGTGAGTGGTGTTATATTACCACATTCTTAGAAATAGAACTTTCCAGTACAGATGACTGAAAGAAGGGAAACGTATGCAAAGTATGTAGGAATGGAAATGTGTGAAGATATCATTGAAAACTAAGTTTTTAGCAATACAGGAAGTTCCCTGATGCCCTGAGCAAATTTTGTCTAGTATAATAAATATTCCCACTGGTCTCCCCTGGAAAAAGGGGCTACCAGACTAGGGGGACTAACCCAGTCAAGAAAAGACAAGTAGATAGATAGATAAATAGATAGATAGATAAATAAAGCATTGTATAACTCTTTATTTCTTCTTCTCTGTTTTGCTGAATAACAGAGTTCATTGCTTGCCAAGAAGGAGGATCATCCACAGAACATGAAGATGGATGTTACACAACAGAATACAACTCTGTGCTCAGAGTCAAGCATTCAGCCCAACTAAGTAAGTGATATGTACTATGTAGAACCTCATTAACATAGTCCAAGATGCCATGCACATGGTATCAATGTGCAATATTTTTTTCTGGTCTGATTAAGTAATGCTGTGCATATGCTGTTTCAGTTAGTAGTGCACTAATGTGGTAGAAGTCGTATCACCTAGGAGACAGCAGTGTAGCAGTTCATAACTGCAAGGATTAGTCAAGAAATCACAAAAAATAGCATGGTCAAGTAGAAATAGAATGGGCAGGGAAGAGTGTGTAGCATAGCTACATTGATGTGATATATTAGATAAAGCATAGCTGCATCACTGTGGTATATTAGACCAAGCATAGCTGCATTGTTGTGGTATATTAGACCAAGCATAGCTGCATTGTTGTGGTATATTAGACAAAGCATAGCTGCATCATTGTGGTATATTAGACAAAGTGTAGCTGCATTTTTGTAGTATATTAGACAAAGCATAGCTGCATCACTGTGGTATATTAGACCAAGCATAGCTGCATTGTTGTGGTATATTAGACCAAGCATAGCTACATTGTTGTGGTATATTAGACAAAGAATAGCTGCATCGTTGTGGTATATCAGACAAGATATAGCTGTATTGTTGTGGTATATTAGACCAAGCATAGCTGCATTGTTGTGCTATATTTGACAAAGCATAGCTGCATTGTTGTGGTATATTAGACAAAGCATAGCTGTATTATTGTGGAATATTAGACCAAGCATAGCTGCATTGTTGTGGTATATTAGACCAAGCATAGCTGCATTGTTGTGGCATATTAGACAAAGCATAGCTGCATCATTGTGGTATATTAGACAAAGTGTAGTTGCATTGTCATAGTATATTAGACCAAGCATAGCTGCATTGTTGTGGTATATTAGACAAAGCATAGCTGCATCATTGTGGTATATTAGATAAAGTGTAGCTGCATTATTGTTGTTGTGTCTTTCGGCTTATCCCGGTTAGGGGTTGCCACAGCGGAACTCCGGTCCGCTAATGTTTGGTAGTGGATTTTTAAATGCCGAGTTACCAGCCCTGATGCACAACCTTCAACGAAGGCACGCCCCTTCATACATGCCTCCACACAGAAGACGGTCTAGCTGAGAATTAAATGTGACAACGTCTTGCTGTGAGGCGACAATGCTACCGCAGCACCATACTATGACAATGCAGCTACAAAGTGTAGCTGCATTGTCATAGTATATTAGACCAAACATAGCTGCACTGTTGTGGTATATTAGACAAAGCATAGTTGTATCATTGTGGTATAATAGACAAAGCATAGATGCATTATTGTGGTATATTAGACCAAGCATAGCTGCATTGTTGTGGTATATCAGACAAAGCATAGCTGCATCATTGTGGTATATTAGACAAAGTGTAGCTGCATTGCTGTTGTTGTGTCTTTCAGCTTATCCCAGTTAGGGGTCACCACAGTGGAACTCCGGTCTGCTAATGTTTGGTAGTAGATTTTTATGTGCCGAGTTACCAGCCCTGACGCACAACCTTCAACGAAGGCACGCCCCTTCATACATGCCTCCACACAGAAGACTGTCTAGCTGAGATTTAAACGCGACAACGTCTTGCTGTGAGGCGACAATGCTACCGCAGCACCATACTATGACAATGCAGCAAAAAAGTGTAGCTGCATTGGCATAGTATATTATACCAAACATAGCTGCACTGTTGTGGTATATTAGACAAAGCATAGTTGTATCATTGTGGTATAATAGACAAAGCATAGATGCATTATTGTGGTATATTAGACCAAGCATAGCTGCAATGTTGTGGTATAGTAGACAAATCATAGCTGCATTGTTGTGGTATACTAGACAAAGCATAGCTGCATTGTTGTGGTATATTAGACAAAGCATAGCTACATCATTGTGGCATATTAAACAAAGCATAGCTGCATTGTTTTGGTATATTAGACCAAGCATAACTGCATTGTCGTGGTATATTAGACCAAGCATCGCTGCATTGTTGTGATATATTAGACAAAGCATAGCTGCATCATTGTGGTATATTAGACAAAGCATAGATGCATTGTTGTGGTATATTAGCCCAAGCATAGCTGCATTGTTGTGGTATATTAGACAAATCATATCCGCATTGTTGTGGTATAGTAGACCAAGCATAGCTGCATTGTGGTATATAAGACAAAGCATAGCTGCATTGTTGTGATATATTAGACCAAGCATAGCTGCATTGTTGTGGTATATTAGACAAAGCATAGCTGCATCATTGTGGCATATTAGTCCAAGCATAGCTGCATTGTTGTGGTATATTAGACAAATCATATCTGCATTGTTGTGTTATAGTAGACCAAGCATAGCTGCATTGTGGTATATTAGACAAAGCATAGCTGCATTGTTGTGGTATATTAGACAAAGCATAGCTGCATCATTGTGGCATATTAAACAAAGCATAGATGCATTGTTGTGGTATATAAGACCAAACATAACTGCATTGTTGTGGTATATCAGACAAATCATAGCTGCATTGTTGTGGTATACTAGACAAAACATGGCTGCATTGTTGTGGTATACTAGACCAGGCATAGCTGCATTGTGGTATATTAGACAAAGCATAGCTGCATCATTGTGGCATATTAGACAAGGCATAGCTGTATTGTCATTGTATATTAGACCAAGCATAGCTGCATTGTTGTGTTATATTAGACAAAGCATAGCTGCATTGTTGTGGTATATTAGACAAAGCATAGCTGCATCATTGTGGCATATTAGACCAAGCATAGTTGCATTGTTATGGTAATTTAGACTAAGCATAGTTGCATTGTTGTGGTATATTAGACAAAGCATAGCTGCATCATTGTTTTATATTAGACAAAGTGTAGTTGCATTGTCGTAGTATATTAGACCAAACATAGCTGCATTGTTGTAGTATATTAGACAAAGCATAGCTGCATCATTGTGGCATATTAGACCAAGCATAGCTGCATTGTTGTGGTAAATTAGTCCAAGCATAGCTGCATTGTTGTGGTATATTAGACAAAGCATAGCAGCATCATTGTGGTATATTAGAAAAAGTGTAGTTGCATTGTCGTAGTATATTAGACCAAACATAGCTGCATTGTTGTGGTATATTAGACAAAGCATAGTTGCATCATTGTGGTATAACAGACAAAGCATAGATGCATTGTTGTGGTATATAAGACCAAACATTTCCGCATTGTTGTGGTATACTAGACAAAACAGGGCTGCATTGTTGTGGTATATTAGATAAAACATAGCTGCATCATTGTGGTATATTAGATAAGGCATAGCTGTATTGTCATGGTATATTAGATCAAGCATAGCTGCACTGTTGTGTTATATTAGACAAAGCATAGCTGCATCATTGTGGTATATTAGACAAAGTATAGCTGCATTGTCGTAGTATATTAGACCAAACATAGCTGCATTGTTGTGGTATATTAGAGAAAGCATTGCTGCATCATTGTGGTATATTAGACAAAGCATAGATGCATTGTTGTGGTATATTAGCCCAAGCATAGCTGCATTGTTGTAGTATATTAGACAAATCATAGCTGCATTGTTGTGGTATACTAGACCAAGCATAGCTGCATTGTGGTATATTAGACAAAGCATAGCTGCATCATTGTGGTATATTAGACAAGGCATAGCTGTATTGTCATTTTATATTAGACCAAGCATAACTGCATTGTTGTGTTATATTTGACAAAGCATAGCTGCATTGTTGTGGTATATTAGACAAAGCATAGCTGCATAATTGTGGCATATTAGACCAAGCATAGTTGTATTGTTGTGGTAATTTAGACTAAGCATAGCTGCATTGTTGTGGTATATTAGACAAAGCATAGCTGCATCATTGTTTTATATTAGACAAAGTGTAGTTGCATTGTCATAGTATATTAGACCAAACATAGCTGCATTGTTGTTGTATATTAGACAAAGTATGGTTGCATGATTGTGGTATAACAGACAAAGCATAGATGCATTCTTCTGGTATATTAGACCAAGCATAGCAGCATTGTTGTGGTATATTAGACAAATCATAGCTGCATTGTTGTGGTATACTAGACCAAGCATAGCTGCATTGTTGTGGTAGACAAAGCATAGCTGCATCATTGTGGTATATTAGACAAGGCATAGCTGTATTGTCATGGTATATTAGACCAAGCATAGCTGCATTGTTGTGTTATATTAGACAAAGCATAATTGCATTGTTGTGGTATATTAGACAAAGCATCGCTGCATCATTGTGGCATATTAGACCAAGCATACCTGCATTGTTGTGGTATATTAGACCAAGCATAGCTGCATTGTTTTGGTAGATTAGCCCAAGCATAGCTGCATTGTTGTGGTATATTAAACCAAGCATAGCTGCATTGTTGTGGTATATTAGACCAAGCATAGCTGCACTGTTGTGATATATTAGAAAAAGCATAGCAGCATCATTGTGATATATTAGCCCAAACATAGCTGCATTGTGCATCATTGTGATATATTAGACCAAACATAGCTGCATTGTTGGGTAGATTAGACAAAGCATAGCTGCATCATTGTGGTATATTAGACAAAGTCTAGCTGCATTGTCATAGTATATTAGACCAAACATAGCTGCATTGTTATGGTATATTAGACAAAGCATAGCTGCATCATTTTGGTATATTAGACAAATCATAGATGCATTGTTGTGGTATATTAGACCAAGCATAGCTGCATTCTTGTGGTATATTAGACAAATCATAGCTGCATTTTTGTGGTATATTAAATCAAGCATAGCTGCACTGATGTAGTAAATTAGACAAAGCATAGCTGCAGTATTGTGGTATATTAGACAAAGCATAGCTATATTGTCGTGGTATAGTAGACCAAGCATATCTCCATTGTTGCATTACATTAGAAAAAGCATAGCTCCATTGTTGTGGTATATTAGACAAAGCATAGCTGCATCATTGTGGCATATTAGACCAAGCATAGCTGCATTGTTGTGGTACATTAGACAAAGCATAGCTGCATCAATGTGAGTATATTAGAC
Organism: Protopterus annectens; assembly: GCF_019279795.1. Lineage (NCBI taxonomy): Eukaryota > Metazoa > Chordata > Ceratodontiformes > Protopteridae > Protopterus > Protopterus annectens. The sequence continues at coordinate 72,590,730 of NC_056725.1, forward strand.
CAAACATAGCTGCTTTGTTGTGGTATATTAGACCAACCATAGCTGCATTGTTGTGGTATCTTAGACCAAGTATAGCTGTATTGTTGTGGTATATTAGACAAAGCATAGCTGCATCATTGTGGTATAATAGACGAAGCATAGATGCATTGTTGTGGTATATTAGACTAAGCATAGCTGCATTGTTGTGGTATATTTAACAAATCATAGCTGCATTGTTGTGGTATACTAGACCATGCATAGCTGAATTGTTGTGGTATATTAGACAAAGCATAGCTGCATCGTTGTGGTATATTAGACAAGGCATAGCTGTATTGTTGTGGTATATTAGACCAAGCATAGCTGCATTGTTGTGTTATATTAGACGAAGCATAGCTGCATTGTTGTGGTATATTAGACAAAGCATAGCTGCATCATTGTGGCATATTAGACCAAGCATAGCTGCATTGTTGTGGTATATTAGACCAAGCATAACTGTATTGTTGTAGTATATTAGACCAAACATAGCTACATTGTTGTGGTATATTAGACCAAGCATATCTGAATTGTTGTGGTATATTAGACCAAGCATAGCTGCATTGTTGTGGTATATTAGTCAAAGCATAGCTGCATCATTGTGATACATTAGACCAAGCATATCTGCATTGTTGGGTATGTTAGACATAGCATAGCTGCTTTATTGTGGTATATTAGACCAAGCATAGCTGCATTGTTGGGTATGTTAGACACAGCATAGCTGCTTCATTGTGATATATTAGACAAAGTATAGCTGCAATGTTGTAGTCTATTAGACCAAACATAGTTGCAGTGTTGTGGTATATTAGACAAAGAATAGCTGCATCATTGTGGTATATTAGACAAAGCATAGATGCATTGTTATGGTATACTAGACCAAGCATAGCTGCATTGTGGTATATTAGACAAAGCATAGCTGCATCATTGTGGTATATTAGACAAGGCATAGCTGTATTGTCATGGTATATTAGACAAAGCATAGCTGCATTGTTGTGTTATATTAGACAAAGCATAGCTGCATTGTTGTGGTATATTAGACAAAGAATAGCTGCATCATTGCGGCATATTAGACCAAGCATAGTTGCATTTTTGTGGTAAATTAGACCAAGCATAGCTGCATTGTTGTGGTATATTAAACAAACCATAGCTGCACCATTATGTTATATTAGACAAAGTGTAGCTGCATTGTCATAGTATATTAGACCAAACATAGCTGCATTGTTGTGGTATATTAGACAAAGTATAGTTGCATCATTGTGGTATAATAGACAAAGCATAGATGCATTCTTGTAATATATTAGACCAAGCATAGCTGCATTGTTGTGGTATATTAGACAAATCATAGCTGCATTATTGTGGTATACTAGACCAAGCATAGCTGCATTGTTGTGGTATATTAGACAAAGCATAGCTGCATCATTATGGTATATTAGACAAGGCATAGCTGTATTGTCATGGTATATTAGACCAAGCATAGCTGCATTGTTGTGGTATATTAGACAAAGCATAGCTGCATCATTGTGGCATATTAGACAAAGCATACCTGCATTGTTGTGGTATATTAGACCAAGCATAGCTGTATTGTTTTGGTATATTAGACCAAGAATAGCTGCATTGTTGTGGTATATTAGAATAAGCATAGCTGCATTGTTGTAGTATATTAGACTAAGAATAGCTGCACTGTTGTGATATATTAGACAAAGCATAGCTGCATCATTGTGATATATTAGAACAACCATAACTGCATTGTTGGGTATATTAGACAAAGCATAGCTGCATCATTGTGGTATATTAGGCAAAGTATAGCTGCATTGTCATATTTTATTAGACCAAACATAGCTGCATTGTTGTGGTATATTAGACAAAGCATAGCTGCATCATTTTGGTATATTAGAAAAATCATAGATGCATTGTTGTGGTATATTAGACCAAGCATAGCTGCATTGTTGTGGTATATTAGACAAATCATAGCTGCATTGTTGTGGTATATTAGACCAAGCATAGCTGCATTGTTGTGGTATATTAGACAAAGCATAGCTGCATCATTGTGGTATATTAGATAAAGCATAACTATATTGTCGTGGTATAGTAGACCAACCATAGCTCCAGTGTTGCGTTATATTAGAAAAAGCATAGCTGCATTCTTGTGTTATATTAGACAATGCATAGCTGCATCATTGTGGCATATTAGACCAAGCATAGCTGCATTGTTGTGGTATATTAAACAAAGCATAGCTGCATCAATGTGAGTATATTAGACCAAGCATAGCTGCTTTGTTGTGGTATATTAGACCAAGCACAGCTGTATTATTGTGGTATATTAGACAAAGCATGGTTGCATCATTGTGATATAATTGACAAAGCATAGATGCATTGTTGTGGTATATTAGACCAAGCATAGCACCATTGTTGTGGTATATTAAACAAATCATAGCTGCATTGTTATGGTATACTAGATCTTGCATAGCTGCATTGTTGTGGTATATTAGACAAAGCATAGCTGCATCATTGTGGTTTATTAGACAAGGCATATATTAGACAAAGCATAGCTGCACTGTTGTGGTATATTAGACAAAGCATAGCTGCATCATTGTGGCATATTAGACCAAGCATAGCTGCATTGTTGTGGTATATTAGACCAAGCATAACTGTATTGTTGTGGTATATTAAACCAAGCATAGCTCCTTCATTATGGTATATTAGACCAAGCATAGCTGCATTGTTGTGGTATATTAGACAAAGCATAACTGCATTGTTTTGGTATATTAGACCAAGCATAGCTGCATTGTTGTGGTATATTAGACAAAGCATAGCTGCATCATTGTGGTATATTAGACAAAGCATAGCTATATTGTCTTGGTATAGTAGACCAAGCATAGCTCCATTGTTGTGTTATATTAGACAAATCATAGCCGCATTGTTGTGGTATATTAGACAATGCATAGCTGCATCAATGTGAGTATATTAGACCAAGCATAGCTGCATCATTGTGATATATTAGACCAAGCATAGCTGCATTGCTGGGTATATTAGACAAAGCATAGATGCATCATTGTGGTATATTAGACAAAGTATAGCTGTATTGTCATAGTATATTAGACCAAACTTAGCTGCATTGTTGTGGTATATTAGACAAAACATAGCTACATCATTGTGGTATAATAGACAAAGCATAGATGCATTGTTGTGGTATATTAGACCAAGCATAGCTGCATTGTTGTGGTATATTAGACAGATCATAGCTTC